>NW_021620588.1:1938511-1941418 GCF_004785775.1 Grammomys surdaster
GAGAGAGAGAGAGAGAGAGAGAGAGAGAGAGAGAGAGAGAGAGAGAGCATGCAATGTTCATACTATGTTTCAAGGTCCAGCAAGAGTCAAGGGTGGAGAAATAGACTCCAGCTCTCATAGGAGATGCTGCAAAGTACCATTAAGTTGGAGTAGACGGAAGGAGGAACAGACGATCAGAGCCGTTTTTCTTTCAGTCTATTTAAGCAAGCCCTCCGGCTCACATCATTCACATCCCTCCCGTATGTACATATGCTTCTTCTCGTTCTAGCATCTATTCACATCCCTCCCGTATGTACATATACTTCTTCTCGTTCTAGAGGCTCATCATCAATTCACATCAAATGATGCCACCAGGCTTCAGATCTAAGGGCTTATGACTGTTTTCATGTTCCAACAAGACGTTTCTAATGTGGTTCTTCTTCATCTGTCAAGTTGTTTTTCCACAGTGGTTATATTATGAATGGGGCCTTTTGGGAAGTGATGCAGCCATAAAAAGGGAAAGACCAAGAAGGGAAGCCACCCGATTGACACATCCCGGAAGTACACTGATGAGAAAGGTGAAGGATAAATGGAATGCAGCACAGTTGCTGAGAGAACCTGAAGGGGAACTGGAAGCTGATAGCTCTGGCCATAGAGATACTGAAACCTAGCTGGGCTCATGTTGACAGGTCTTCCTGTGTAAAATGGGAATACCTCATCAGGTCTAAGTTTTGATTCTGCAAGTGACTGCTTGGTCTGTCTCTTTTCATCAGCTCTTGGGCCTTCTTTCAGAACTACTCCTTTGAATGGCCTTATTTGCCTCTAGTTGCTTTCTCAACTCCATTCTTCTGCCCGCTGGTCTCAGGGCCAGAGACCATTTGGCAGTGTGGAAATGATCTTACATCACAGCTGGATTTTAGTGAAGGCCAGCAGCATTGTCATGTAATAGCTTCACTGGAAGCCATATAAGTTGTTTATGAATCTGACTTAAGTCAAATATAGTTGACAAAAGTCACACCTAGAATTATTCCCTAGCGTATCTATGGCTACTTTTGGTCCTTAAAATTCCTCAGAGTCTTTTTTTCTAGATGAAAGGCATCGACAACTTCATCCTGGCCATGTCTTCACAAAGGATCTTCCATCCATACTTATATCTGTAGGGGAAGGTACACAAAAGTCCCATTGACTTGAAGACCTCCCTCCTGGGCAGTGGCAGTCTCTCTAGACATAACTGAGAAGTTGTGATGTCTAAAGCAATCCCTCCTAAAGTAGGCAAGGATAAGTTTTGATTCTGCAAGTGGCTAACGGGTACAAGGCTACAGTGTGCTAAGATAGGTACTCGGAAAATTCCATCTCAGACTCAAACTTCTTTTTTATATCTCCTATTCCTTAAGTTCCTTTAATAGAGCCTAATTGCTTTGGATTAATTATTAACTTGTCATAGGTCATCTACCAGGCACAGCCATTGTCATGGATAATATATGTTAATTACCTAGCTTGGTGCTTGACCCTTAGCAAGGGCTCAGCAAATTTTCTCTTCTTCCTAGCACACTTCTGTTTTCCAAAAGGGTCCTCTTCTTGTACAGCTCTGTTCTACTGCAAGAAGGAACATGGCCAGCCTCAATCACTTCTGTGTAAGTGACTTGGTTGGTTCTTTAAACATATATTAAGAACTTAATATGTACGAGACACTGTTTATAGGTACTGGGGCTATGGCCCTGAGTAAAGCTTCTTTATGTAGCTTACAGTTGAATGTGTGGGCTGGAAGTAATAAGTAGCGAGGATATAGACAACTCCTCAAATACTTAAAGAAGACGATGGAAGCTAGTGAAGGGGTGGAGACTGGCCATCTGGGAAGCCACAAGGACGGGTTATAGCTGAGTGTGGGGAAGAAAGGGAGGTTAGACAAGAGGAATGAAAGGGAGTCTGAGGACATGGGGCTTCTGGCCCTCCTCCACAGTTTTGCCCTATGACTACAGAAAGGACAATTTAGTTCAAACAAACAAATAAATCTTCAGAAATATGACCTGTCATAGCAAACGCAACACTGTTAGTCACTATTCCCTCAAGGATCAGAGACATGGACTTGAGTATCAGGACCCTTGGGAACCTTCCTGTTCCCTCTTTGGGCCTTTGAGCTCTGGTTTCTATCTGTGAGGTGAGCCTATGTACTGTCTGCCCACCTGTGGCTTCAGGAAATGACCAACACCTCCCGTGTGAATGTGAGCTGAGCTCACGCGAGACTGATGGCTGCTCCCCGGATGCTCATTGTCAGATGTACACTTCTCTGCCCAACTGTGCAGCCCTCCTGCCTGCTTCACTCAGTTCCAGCTCTGGGCTATCTTTGCTTTTGAGTGTCTAGTCACAGTCCAGATGGTTGGCAAGTCACTTTGCCCCTAGTACCGTGGCAGCCTGGCCTGGGCGCCCATCCAGAATGTCATTGCTCACTCCTATCAGAAGTTTGAGAACTGCCTGCTGTGTTATATGTTTCTAAACCCTCCCTACTCCAGAATCGGATGTGAACCATCACCCCTAACCAAGAAGCTATCTTTAATTGACATCCGCTTGCAAGGGAAAAATCAGTTTTCTCCAACAGCGTCTCATTGGGTGTATAAACCACACTTAAGGACCAGCAGCAGTAGAACTCCATGGCATTTTTTATAGACATTTTGTCTTGTTTTGTTTATTTGTTTGTCTTAGTAGTCTTTTGCTTGTATATTATGGCTTCGATTTCTTGTTTTTATGGATTTTGTTTTGGTTTTGTATTTGTGTTCCTTATACATTTGTAAATTCTGGTTTGTTTGTTTGCCTGTTTGAGAGAGAGGGGGGGAGGGGGAGGGGGAGAGGGGGAGAGGGGGAGAGGGGGAGAGGGAGAGGGAGAGGGAGAGGGAGAGGGAGAGGGAGAGGGAGAGGGAGAGGGAGAGGGAG
>NW_021620588.1:1941428-1957278 GCF_004785775.1 Grammomys surdaster
GGGAGAGGGAGAGGGAGAGGGAGAGGGAGAGGGAGAGGGAGAGGGAGGAAGATCACAAAGGTGTGTACGTGGAGTTGGGTGGGTGGGGAGGTGGGGAGGATCTGAAAGGAGTTGGGAGAGGGAAAATGATGATCAGAATATATTGCTTGCAATTATTTTCAATTAAAAAAAGATATTTACAATTCAACTCTTTCCATGGACCCCAAAGTCACACTGAGTAAAAGATGCCAATATGTCAGTCCAAGAGCTACCTAGGTACTGATTCATTGATATCATTTTCAAAATAGAAGAATTATAGTTACATACTAAAACAAATAGATAAACCTCCCCACTTTAAGAATAACAATATATATCAGCAAAAGCCATCACCTCACTCCTGCCTACTGTGTGTCTGCAAAGTAGGGCTTCCACTGAACACTGACATCAACCTGGGCAATGGACAGCACTGTTGCAACTTAGTACAATGACAAGCTAAAGATCAGGAGGAAGTCAGAGTAATACACTAGCCAGTGCTGAGGGTGCGGTGCCCATCCACAAACCCCTGGCTCTCAAAGCCTATTATTTGCCATTATACAGTTCTGCACAGATAGGCAAGCAACTGGTAGGCCAGGATAAGATGGCATTTGCCTTTGCTGGAGACTCCTAGAAATGTTCACCTTCCCTCTGCACCACAGCATAGGAACATTTGGAGAGACTTCCTCAAGCTCAGCTAGCAGATGCTCCTCAGAAAGGATCTCTCTACCAGAGCTCTAGCCAGTCATGAAGCTGGGATCGACTTACTTTCACTAAAGTCATAAGGACAGTGGAGGCCCAGTTCTTCACACACATGCCTAGTAGTTGGATACAGATTCATCTGTCTGCTGCTTTGTTTACAAAATAAAAGGCAGAAGTGCTCTTTCAACATGGCCAGGGCTGGAAAACACTGGGGATATATACCTATACCTACACCTACACATACATACATATATACATATATACATATATACATACATACATACATACATACATACATACATACATACATTTCCTTCTTGATGAGAGAAGCAGGATACAGGAAGTGACATTATAATATAAACTTCCCAGGAGCAGACATGCTCAGCCAGTCATGGGCTTTTGCCCACAGGTCACTCAAGGGACCCTCTTTCCTTCATCTCAGTTTCATGTTCTAGCCAGTCACAGGCATGTTTGGTTGCTGACATGGGTCGGGACTGGCCCTTCCTAAGGCAACACAGTAGCTCTCGGTCTCTGTCTCTTGCCAGCTCTCCATTCTGCTTTCGTGGTGTCAGCTTCCTCTGAGGCTTGTTCTCATTTTGGTCAGATGCTACCTCCAGGAGCAGGAGAGACCATGCCCTCTGGAGAAAGGTACAGCTTTCTAAGACTGCCTATTAAGATGGAAGAAGTCTGTTTCCCAGAAGTCTCTAAGAAATGATTCCCAGAACCTCACTGGTTGGAAGACAGTTAACCCATGAGGGTTAAGGACATAGCCCACCCACACCCTCTTTGCCACTGTACAGTTCTGTAAGTCTGCCAAGGTCTGCAGGGACAGGCATAGTCCACACCCTCTTCCAGTGACTCACAAGCAATGCTTAGGAGGGACAGATGTAACACCCTGGGAATTCTGTGAGGACGGAGGAACATGGTTGCCTAAAAGGCAACTGGCAGTGTCTGTGACTCAGTGTCAAGCACTCAGGTTCCTTAAGTATGACCTCTCTGAATCTGCAAATGAACTTACTAACTAATGGGCTCTGGGGAAAGGAACATTTTAAAGGGAGCTGTTGCTTTGAAATTTAAATGCAAGGCGTAAGGGTCAATGATTGCACGGCTAACCGGAGAATCTCCGATGGATGGTTGAGATATGAAATGCTCTCCATAGACTCACGTGTTTGAACACTTGGCTCCCACTGGTAGCACTGTTTTGGAAGTGCGTAGAGATGCTGAAAGAGAAGCCTCATTCAGAGAAGCCAATCACTGGACAGGCCAAGGGTGGTGAGCTTGAGGTTTTGTAGCTCAGCCCTCCTACCTGTCTGCTCTGCTTCTTTTCCTCCAGGGTGTAAGAGAGGGTGACGTGGGAACTGAAGGATTCCTTGGAAGGTCAGTTGGATGGTGTCTTGCTGGGGAGAACTTGTGAAGGAACGTTTAGTTAAAGTGGACACGAGTGTGAAAGGCTGAGGCAGATTCATGAAGGAATGTTTTGCTGAAGCAGACATAGGAGAGAGGATGCTCTGTTAAAGCAAGCAAGTGAAAGAACACATGAAGGATTCTTTGCTAAGGGCACTCATGTATTGGTCCACCTTACATTATGTGGTTGAGTTGCATTTTTCCGGATGCTATAGAGAGAAATGCACAAAAAACTTCTGGTGGTGTACTGCAGTTTGTTGTCGATTCCAGTGACTCAGGCTGATTGAATGCATGTGCTGAGTCAAGGCGCATGGAGGACACGTGATGTCTGGAGAGTATAAATAGGACCCCACGGACAGTGACAAAGCCAGAGTTTGGCTTGCTGGTATAGCTAGCTGTGCAATGCTTGTGGGTCACTGATCTTTGCTTCCCTGAGAGAGGCACAGCTGAGAACTTCTGGTGTTCCTGCTGGTCCTTCCTGCTGACTTGAGCCAAGGCAGAGGCCTAGCTGTCTCTGCTAGGACGTGTCACCACTATTGCTAACCAGATTCAATCGAACTGGACTGTTGGTGTATCTGTGAGGTGTTTGGAGTGGATCGAGCTGCTGCTGCCTGTTAACCTGTGAACTGAATTGCCAATTTCCAGACAACAGAGACAGAAATTGCTCCAAGGAACCTCTCCAAACAGGTCCACTGCTCCTGCACACTCCCCACACCCCCATATTCTTTCTTTTCTATCTCACCCTGGTGGGGTACAAGGAAGGTTAAAGCATATAAGAACCATCATTAAAAATAGGATTTGAAAAAAAAAAGGATTTGAAAAAATTAAACTTACAATAGGGAGTCCCTGATACACACTCCTACCACCATGGACTTGCTATGCTTTCTCCATCGTAGGACAGATCCTCTCAAACTGGGAGCCAAAGAAACCCTTCCTCCCTTACACTGCTTCTGTCAGATATTTGGTTGCAATAGCGGGAAAGGTGACCAATGCACCCCCATCATAAAATCCCTAACTTCAGCACATCTGTAAAGCTCTCTTTGCCCTTTAGTGAGACATTGCAGGCTTGGAATTCAAGATCTGGATATCTCTGGAGACTAAGATACAGCCTACTTCTTGGAGTCAGAGGGAAAGAGATCTTGCTATTAGTTAGTAAAGAGAAATAAAGGCTAGCCTGCAGAAACAGAAGGGAAAAGACACAGGAAACAAAAACTGAACATTCGGATATGCCAAAGGTAGAACTGAACGGAAGCTCACTCTGCAGGAGAGGATGCTGGGAGCGGCTTAACTAATGCCAGATGCTGAGGGTCTTGTGGTAGAACTGTGGTCCACAGCTGAGAGACAGCCAGGAAAGATGTGAGGCCCAGAAGAAGCACGATCAATTCTGACCAACCTGGGAGTGGGCCCCCAAGGCCATGGTTGAAGGAGTGGGGACTGTGTGAGGAGATATTGTAGCAGGTACTGGGCAGAAATGGATCGTACCTGAAGAGAGCAGTTGAGTCAAGTGGAGGAAGTTGAGAGATGAGAGAGTGAAGCAGGACAGACTGCCAGGGGCCTTGGGGGAAGGCAAGCAGTTCATCTCTTGCTGTTATAACATAATAGGTGAGGCTGTGTACTTGAAAAGGGCTCGTTTTGGCTTATGTATGAGTCAGTACATAAGGCCATGACCTTCCTGTTGGCAGAGTTCTGGGGTAGTACAGAATGCCATGCAAAACATCAGGGATGTGCGTTCGAGAGTATCCATCTGTCTTCTGGTCTCTTTTGTCTGATATGGTCCTCATTTACCTCTATTCTAATGCCCTTATCTAATCTTAATTACTTCCCGAAGTTCCCATCCCTAAATACCATAGTCAGGCACCTATGAGGCTGAGGCAAGAGGACTGATGTTTGAAGTTAGCCTGAGGTATGTGGTTAGACCCTAAATGAAATAATAAAAATCTTGTCAGATTGTTTCTACTTTCTTACTACCTCTTAATGGGGATTTGATTTCAACATGTTTGAACTTTTAGGGGATGCATGGTAACCGTATCCAAACCATGGTGAAGAGTATCTGAAGGAAATGAGAACGAGTGCCCACTTCCCATGGACGTATTGGCTTGAGGTTATCATTATAGGTCACTTGGGCATCTGGGAAAATACAGAACTATAAGTCTATGGACACAGGGGGTTAGTCTGGGCCACAGAGAAGGATGTTGGGATACTGAGCATGTTGGTAGACTGGGAATGTGATCACCTGTTAGACAGGGAGAATTGGGCACAGAGAAAATGGCCATCATGGGAGACTGGAAAGACCTTCTGTAGAGCATAGACTTTGTTGGTCTCAGGATTTAAGACTCTGTACACTGGGGTCTTTGGGTTTTAAAATGATAGTTCAAAGGGATGGCTTTTTAATGGTGAGATTTAGGAGTGCAATGGGAGAGAAATTTGGAATGATGAGTGTCCTAGGCTGTGCTCATGGATGACTTCCCAGAGGGGAGCCCATGTCTCTGGTGGGCTAGCTCTAGGTGTCAGCTTGTCAGCAGCCTCTGTAACACCTGAGCGCCTGTTTGGGTCCAGCAAGGTCCCAGCTGCACTTGTCACTGAGACGTCGCTGAGACTTAAAGCATTATGTACCAACATCGTGGCTGAAACAGAAAGCAGGGCTGAGAACGGGAAGAGACAGTCATGCTTCTCCAGTGTCTTGTTACTGTGGCGAGTGACGCAGACGTTGCCCCAGATTCATTTCCTGCTCTGCCTACTTTGAGACAAAGATTGTTAAAGCCAGTGTGCTAAGAGGAATGGAGACTCATTGAGTGGAAGTTCTTTCTCTGAGAGACCGGGGACAGGTTGTCAATCAGCTGGCAGCTGCCTTCTGCTTTCCATGTAGAAATGATGATTCTTGTTGCTAATGTTGCTTGATGGTCTTGGGAAGCTCTTTCCATATTCATTACTCCCCCAGTCTCCAAATCTGAAAGCTTAGAATGAAAAATCCCATTGTACAAGATATAGATCCTCTTGACTCCAAATTCCTTGCCTTTTCCTTCCCTGTGTGGCTCCATCTCAGGTCAGAGAGCCCAGCAGCCACCCTACCTACCTGGCCTGCAAGACTCTAGGCCCAAGTCGCAGGCCTTGAGAACTTCTGGGTGCTTGCCAGGTGGCTTTTTCAGGCCAAAGGAAAAGTCCTCAGGAAGACAGGGAAGGCCAGTGACACAGATGATGTCTCATTGTAGCCGTAGGTTGGTTTCAGGCCATGTGATTGGGCAGCTGCTAAGATGTAGCTGAGGACATATGTCCTGACCTTAAGTAATAAGGTTCAGGCTTTTAGCTTTACAAAGAGAGCCACGTAATGCATGGGGCAGACACAACCTTATCCCCGGGGCCTGCCCTGACATCCATCATAAAGTCCCAAGCGTGTGAGGGTGACCACTGTTACCCAAATCCTGAGCCTCATCCTGAGACAACCCTAAGTAACTCTGTTACCTCTACCCAAGATGGAAGCTCCCTCATCTGTGCCCTCATCCACTCTTTACCCAAAACTGTCCTTGCCTGGCTCTTGAGTTTCAGCCAAGCCCTAGCACACTAACTGTGTCTCTCATTCAAAATACTAACCTGCACCCTGTAATGCCTCCCTGTCCCCTACTTACCCTTAATTTTACCACCATCCCTAACACCAACGTTTCACTTCAAAATTGCATGCTAAATATTGCCAGCTTTAACTGCCACTGAGCTCTTTACTGCCTTCTTGAACCTTAGGCTAGGGGTGCAGTGGCTTCTTGCACACATTACTCAGAAATTTCATGAATTCATAGTTGTTAATGGTGTCCTTACAAAACTTACAATCTAACTACGACTTTCTGTCCACAGTCAGACAGGCTGCCTCAAAAACACTTCTCATGACTGTGGCCAAGGTATGTGAAGACCTGGTATGGCCCTGTTCTTTGTATCTGTGTCAGAATGAGTAAGTCCAGCAGCCACATAAGTAGTACAAATGGAGTCTGAGAAAAATGATGTCATCAACTGATGGGTTAATATGGTGTTGGGGCCACTCCTGACATATGGAATAAGGGCATGAGCCATCTACCTTTTCAAGAAGCAGGCTCATTTTTCACCCCTGATTTTCTAGTATTAATTAGAACTAGGTGTTTTTGGTTTTAAAGATTTTTTTTTTACTTTACTTCGATAAGTGTTTTGGTTATATGTGTGTATATGCACTACCTACATGTCTTGTACCAGCATAGGCCAGAAGAGGGTTCTGGAGACACTAGAATGAGAGTTGAAAAAGGCTGTGAGCCACGATCTGGGTGGTTGGAACCAAACCCAGGCACCTGAAAGAGCAGCAAGTGCTTTTAAAACACCAAGCCACGTCTCCAGCCCTACGACTCCCTATGATTGACGTTCCCAAGCATTTGGTTTCCTGAGAGATGTGTGGGGTCTGGGAAGATGAACTTGGATGTAATTGTGCCTGGAAGCACCATCAAGTGGCTAAGTGACTCTCTTCTCCACTTGCCTGTGACAACTTTAGCTGTCTTTCTTTGAGAAAATGTCAGCCAGATTAGAAATGCTTCCCACAATGGATTAAGGAAAATTGGTGATGCGTGCATGTGTGTGCATGTGTGTGTGAGTGTATCTCACCATATATATATATATATATGCTTATTTTATGTGTCTGAGTGTTTTGCCTGCGTTTATACCATATACATGCACTACTTAGGGAGACAAGAGAATGGTTGGTCCCCTGGAACTAGAGGTAGAGACTTCCATATAGGCACCAGGAATCAAACCCAAGTCTTCGAAAGATCTTAACTACTGAGCCATTTCTCCAGATATATATATATATATATTTACTTATTTATTTGTGTGTGTGTCTCTGTGTGTGTGTGTGTGTCTGTGTTTACCCACAAAGGCCTGAAAAGAGTGTTGGATCCCCTGGAGTTAGAATTACAAGTAAATGAGAAACACGGTGTTAGGAACTGAACTCTGGTCCTCTGGAAGAGTAACAAGCACTCTTAACTGCTGAGCCATCTCTCTTGTCTTTTCCCCTTCTCAAAACCATCACTATTTAAAGTTAACATTTTCCTTTCCTTTAGTCCCAAATTAGAATTTTAATTTGTAGACACTTCTAAGAGCCGCAGTGTTAGAGTGAAGCCAGAGCTTGGGGTGAGCCGTTGGACCTGTTCATGTTTTTATAGCGCTGTGTACTTTCCAGCCATTATCCCTCTTTTCTCTTCCAGCTTCCCAGTGCCAAGGCCTTGTCACCTGCCTCTCATGGGTAAGGCAATGGAATTTGGCTGCCTCATGAGTTGCACACACACTGGGGGCTTCCTAACTCCCCCCTTCCTGACCGCTGCAGCAGGTATGGGAAGGCAAGGGTGGGGACAGCATAGGTTAGCATGTGTCTGCCTGGGATAGGGCAGAGGTCATGTAGAAATGAGCCTACATAGAAATCAACTCTGACTGCAAGCTCACTGGCACTGCCCTTGCGGTGTCCAGAGGCTCTGTGTGAGGTTGGAGAAGCAGTGAAGACTTGACTCCCTTGTTTTGCTTCTGGGTCAGCACTGGCTGCTGCTCTTGTGTAACCAGGTCCCATACTTGATATCCATAATATCATTTCATTCTTGCAATCATACTTTGAAGTACAGGGTTACTACCCAGGCTTTATGAGCAAGCTGTTTATTGGCTTGCCTGAGATCCCACAACTTTGCAAGCAGGGCTGAGAGCTGAACTAAGGTTTGCCTTGCTCCTTGACATCCCAGTAAGCCTGCTATGGAAAAGTTAGAACAAAAATGGAATTTTACTTTAGGTTTTGCCCTTTCATTCTTGAATGAGTTGGCCAAGCTTTTCTGGAAGCTTCCTTTTCGAGCTCCCATGATGTTTTTTGGTGATATTGACAGTTGGAAGTGATGTCCAGAGTTTTCACATGAGAATCTGAGCCTCTTGGAAGAAGCCTCTTTCACATTTCATAGAGGCCTGCTTACTTCAGCACTGTACAGTCCTATTCTTAAAAATCACATTTATTTATTTGAATGTAGTGGGGCAGGGAGTGTGCCTCAGCATGTGTGGAGGTTAGAGAACAACTTGTAGGACTTTGTTCTGTCCTTCACCATGTAGGACAGGGAAACCAAACCTGGCTTGCCACCAAGTGCCTTTACCCACTGAGTCAGTCATCTTGCTGGCCCAGGCCTATTTTTGATAACTATTTATTTGATCCAGACACTGCAGTCAGAACTCTATATATTCACAGCAGCATCTTAACATAAGGAAACTGAGGCTCAGTAATTTTAGCCATTTATAAAATTCCATGAAACTGAGAGAGGGTAAAGTTAGGGCTGTCCGTCAGAAAAATGAATGCAGTAGTCATCATTCCTGATGCTTGCTCTGGGAGGAACCTGGGCCCTGGGAGAAGCTGAACCTGGACAAGCCATTCATTCTGACCCCTGGAAGAATCATTTGACGATTCTCAGTGGGGTCACAGGCTCCACCTGCTCCAGACCATCTGATACCTGTTATACTAGATGTTTTTCATCCTCCTTCTGACCCTGTCTGTGAGCCAGTCCTTGATTAATGTTAGGACAGATTAGAATGAAGTGACCAGCCCAGGTGATCTTTTGGGACCTCTGAGCTGCCCATTCTTTGTCACAGGGACACTCAGTCTCCCTGAAGCCTGCCTGTCTCTGGCTCAGAAATAAGGAGAGACTTTGAGAGCCTGATGCCCTCACCCTGGGATGATGTCACTTGCCTTTCCTGAACGTTCAGCAGCTCCTGTCTCTGACAAGTGGCCATCATACCCCAAAGTCGGTGTTATCAACCCTTGCAAAGGAAGGACGCAAGCTTTCACATTCTCATGGCAGCTTCAAGAGAGTATTGTTCCATAAAACCCACTTCCTGGAGCAAAGGAGATTTGATTTGCCCACTGCTTAATTAATTTAAAATCAGTAAGTGGATATATTAGACTAGTAGGTGGTAACTAAATCTAGCTGATTCTTAGGACTGAGATGACTGTTTCCTGTCTACAGCTTTGAGTTTGTAGACATTACTTCATTCTTATATCTCTGTACCCAGAGGCCTGTGTGTGTGCGTGCGCATGGTGGGGAATGTGGAAGGGGGGCACTGATAACTCAGCACCAGGAAAGAATGGAAAGGCTGATATTATCTGTACTTGAACCACCCACCCCAACCCCTTTTCACTGTCTGGTTCTGTCAGGGATGACTTTCATTTTGACTTCACAGCAGATCTAAAAGAAGCTGTAATCATGGTCAGGCACACGATAGAATCAGCTGTGCATATCTGTTTATCAAGAAAAGGAGGGTGGCCATTCCAAAATGAATCCAGATAATTCCCGATAGCTCTCAGGCTTTGTCCTCAGAAACACTGCAGAACATGTCCTTCCTTACCCTGCTTTTATTGACCACAAGACTCTTCCTCGTCAGATAGCAACAATCCAAGAGCTTTTCAACATCATTATGTTTCTAGTGGAGTTGGCTTCTGTGAGAGTTAAGAACACTACTTCACAGATGTCTTCCATTGTAACCTTAAGGTATTTGAGCTCCTTTGAGCATCTGTTGGCTATCCTGTGTATTTCCTACAGAGAGTAAGGTCTACATTGAACCAACCAATCTATAACTGAGTCTTTGCAACACATCTTCTTTACTATATTCCAGAAATATAAAGTCATTTCAGTTTCTCAGCTGTGGAAAGGAAGGAATTGCTATGCTTTGGATGTGGTTTGACCCTACGAAAACTTATGGTGAATTGGATTGAAATGCTGTGGTGTTGGGAGATGAGGCCTTTAGGAGGGACCCGTACCTCTCCTGGAAGGCTGTCATTCTAGGAATATCGGTCCTACAAGAAAGGACTTCTAGAGTACAACTCAGCTCTTTGTCCTTCCTCTCCCCCAACTTGTGTTCTGGATTCTCTCATATCTACTTCAGCTTCTCCACCACTGTTTGACACAACATGAGGTACCAGAAACAGAGCAGATGCTATCTTGAATGAAAGTGTGTTAGCTCCTGTGCCAGTGTAGTGGTAGTTACTCTTTTTTTCTTCTCTTAGTAGACATCAACGATGCTATGTCACCTTTCATCCTTGTGGTGGGTTCTTGGATGGCTCTTAAGGATTACCTCCCAGGATGCACTGAGAAGGACCTGGGATTGTAGGTGTGGAGTCAGGCCCACTCATTGGTGTTTCAACCGAGGTGTAACTTATACATGGGAAAGTATATAAATCTAAAATGAACAGTTTAATTAAAATTTTAAAATGAAGGCACCTGTGTAGTAACATCTTTGTGAAGATTCAAACAGCCCAGCATTCAGCATGCTCCCTTCAGCCCACTGCCTGTTAATACCATTGTCCTAAGTAACTGCTATTCTGGCCTCTTTTATTCTTAGATTAACATTTTGATCCATTCACTTGGAGGTAAAACTGAGGAACAATTAACTGTACTTTTTAAGTTTTTGACACAGTCTCACTGTGTAGCCCTGACTGACTTGAATTCTCTGTGTAGAACAAACTGGCATCAAAGTCACGGAGATCCAACTGCCTCTGCCTCCCCAGTGTGGGTATTAAAGGTGTGCACCACTACAGTCAGTGCTTTCTGATTTCTAACACTATGCAATTTCTTGTACATAAAGCCATTTGCTATCTGTTTTTTTTTGCTGCCTATCTGAGAACCACGGTGGTCTGTGCAAATACAGTCTTGTTATCCATGAAAAGGACAGTTTTTCATTTGCCATACTCTCTCCCACTTTGTTACAACAATTTTAACATCCATGTTTAATATCCAGAAGATGGGGCATCTTTAGCTCTGTCTAAACTGACTATATTTTCTCTTAACTATATCACCTCACCTGCTTTTTCATATCTTATTACTGGTGGTCATATGAAAACACTAGGATTAAAGAGCAGAGATAAACTATGATTTCTGATGGCCTGCTTGTATAGGAGATGGCTTAATTTGGGTTGAAACTGAGCAGGGTTTGGGATTAGCTAAGAGCCATAATCATCCTTCCATGTTGTGTATTCCATCAACACGGATCAAGATTCCAACCATCTATGGATCAAAAACATCTTCACCTGGGCATGGTGATGAATGCCTGCCATTCCAGAGCATGAAAGGCTGAGGAGGAAACTAGGAGTCAGAGGCCAGCCTGGGCTATATAGCAAGTTCAAGGCAAGATTGGACCTTATCTCTAAGGCCTGAGGACCTAGATCAAGAGCAGAACTCTTGGTTGACACATACAAGGCCCTGGGCTTGATGCCTACCACCAAAACCAAACTACCAAAAATAAGCAGAAACCCTATGCTAAGCATGTACAAACTTAGGTGATTCTATTTATTAAATAATATGTATAAAAACGGTTTCTATAACATTTACACTGTAGTAGGTGTGGTAAGTAATCTAGAGAGGATTTAGAGTGTATAGGGGGATATATATACATTATAAATACCATTCCACTCTGTATAAGATGTGAGTCTCTGAAGATTTTGGAACCAACCCCTGATAAAGAGTGATGGCTATGTCTGAGTTCAGTGATTTCCACTCAGCAGGAATTCACTCACTTTATCACTGAGCTCAACTGACACCCTCAGGCCCTCTCCCAGGGCTAGGCTGGTCAGAAGTTCCATCTTTCTAATCACTTGGCTGGTCTTTGGGTGTTTAGGCCTTACCCTGATAGATTATAGGAGCCTATCATGAGTCACCTCTTCAACATTATAAATCACCAAGATCACATTATTACTCAAGAAATTCCAGTAAGTTTGAACCTCTGTGTCAGGAACTCAGGTCAAGGACTAGATATGATCTCTAATATGTCCCACTTTCCTCAGCCCTTTTGTCCATCCCTTCCCTTAGAAAGATCTCACAGACCCCTCTTCTTCATCCGGATCCTTCTCTGCTGCCTCTGCCAATCTCACTTGAAGATTCATGAGAAAAAGATTGGGTATTCTGTGTGGGACTCTTTGGGATTCTACTGGTCATGCCACTAGAATCACACCACTCTTCCAGGCTTGTTAAATACATGGCTGCTTCTTCTGCACTGAGTCTGTAAAGAACTATTCTACTTTCATCCTGGAGCTCCAAGTGTCTTCTCTCTTGAAAGGTACAGACCTCTATAGTGTTTACTTTATTTTTATTTCTATGTATCCATGTCCTCGCTGAATTTAAAAAAAACTGTATTTTAGCACACACAAGTTGTTGTTTGTTTGCTTAGGGAGGATGGTTACCAATGATCTTTCAGTAATTTTCTGCCTCAGTACTCAAGTCAGCTCACCTTTGCAAATAATGAACTGGGAACAGGCAGATGTTTTGTTGATGTGCATGTGTGTTTGTGTGTGTGGAGTTTGGATTTATTCCAACTTAAATTAATTCTCTTTAGTACATGGTACAGCCCATTGAGTGGTCCTCCATCCTTCCACGCCTCTTTATAGCCTTCTACTACTGCATCTCCGTAGTCAGCGTTCATTTTTCATAGACAGAGCAAATATCAGGTCTATACTCTGACACACTGCATTCTGTTCCATCTCAAGCACAAGTGCACAGCACACACACACACACACACACACACACACACACACACACACACACCAGCATTCTTTCCTGTTGACACTGTCTGAGTCTTTCAAATTCATGTCAACACAGTATATAGGCAGCCAATTAGATTTGGCCCCACAGGATAAGTGTATCTGCCATCTGCCATCCTGGTTTTAATTTCAGAGATTTCATTTTTCTTTCTTCCCCCAAGTTAAGCACTTAGTCAGCTCCAAGGAAAGGTCTGTCACACAGGGCAATAGGCCACTTTCACTACTTGAGGATTTTTCAAAGAGGTTCAGCATATGTGGCATTCAAATCAAAATGAGAATGAATTGGAGGACGCTGGGTGAAGTGATCTGTAAGAAGTCTGTGCTGGAGCCATCAAGTCCACAGCGAGAAAAGGGAGGTGAACATGACCTTCACCTTCAGGATTATAGCTTTTCTTAAATATAATTTTAGTTTTTGAGAATTTCATACAAGCATAGAATGCATTTCCATCATTCTAGTCCTCAGTCCTCCCTCTAACTCCTCCCAGGTCCACCCCTTACCTCCCTCTAACTCTTCCCAGATTCACCCCTTAGCTTCATGTCGTTAAAAAAACATTTTTTTAACAACGTTCCAAAGCTAATTTGTGCTGCTGTGTACTAATGGGTGTGGAGCTGCTCATGTACTAATGGGTGTGGAGCCATGCACTGGAGCATGAGAGTGACTGATGTCGCCATGAGGTCTGAGTTTTGATCACTTGGTCCTCAGTTATTGGCACTGATTGGGAGGCTTAGGAGGTATGACCTCCCTGGAGGAAGTACATCATTCGAGAGAGATTTATCAAGTTTAAAGACTCTTAACATTTCAAATTCTCTCTTTCTGCTTCCTGTTTATTATTTATGATGTGAGCTCTCAGATCTCAGCTTGCTGTTCCAGTTGCCATGGCTACCTGCCATGATGATGATGATGGTGGTGGTGGTGGTGGTGATAGTGGATTCTTATCCCTCTGGAACATAAGCCTCAAACAAACCCACCCTTCCTTCTATGAATTTCCATGCCTTGGCCATGGTGTTTCATCATAGCAGTATAAAAGCAGCTTATATAAAACCTACATCCTTAAAGAAAACTGGCCGTGTCCCTGCAGAAGTCACCCACTGTCAATAGCTCCTCAGTGGGGAGTGGGATCTTGTGAGTTCCTTTCCTGTTTTGGAGTACTGACTAGGTTGACCATGTGCATGTCTTGTATAGGCGAACACAGCTGCAGTTACAGAATTTGTACTGACAAAGTAGGTAGGAAGGGCAACAGAGAGGTGCACTGTGCTGTATATCTCTAGGTTCTTTCTGGAACTTGGATCAATGACAGTGTAGAGCACAAATAAGATGCTGATGCTGAACTTGATTCCATCCTGTCCCTTAGCACCTGCTTTTCCCTTCACTGCTGGAGCCTCAGCAAGTGCTTTCCATTGCATTG
Organism: Grammomys surdaster; assembly: GCF_004785775.1. NCBI lineage: Eukaryota > Metazoa > Chordata > Mammalia > Rodentia > Muridae > Grammomys > Grammomys surdaster. The sequence goes on from NW_021620588.1 coordinate 1,955,508, forward strand.
TTCTGGGACTTAAAGAGAGGCAGCATCAAATGCTCCTGCATCTGCAGCAGAGAGCTGTCTGGAGAGCTAAGCTTTCGATGGTAAAAAACCAAGTATTTGAGGCATAATTGGGGTTAAACTTTTTTTTGAGGTTAAAGGTTTTCCTTTTTAACTATCAAGAACTGGAGAGACTTGGAGGGGAGCATTATAACTTTAAATCTATGGCTTTTCCTAAGATAAATGAGGAATTGACTAACCAGCTAGAAAAGAGGGTCTGGGCTTCCAATCAGATGATTTCTGCCTCTGCAGGAATCAGAGACTGAGACCTTTTAGATTTTGAAAGCTGTGTTAGTCATTTTTTTTCATCATTGTGTCAAATATCTAAGAAAAACATTACTTATAAGAGACATTTGTTCTGACTCACAGTTTTAAGAGGTTTCTGTCCAGTGTCAACTGGCTCCTCTATTTCTGCCCTTTGCTGAGACGGAATGTCATGGAGGACAGTGTACGGCAGAGCAGAGCTGCTCAGCCTAAGGTGGCAGGAAGCAGACAGAGAAACAAGAAGGCCCCAGGGAGAACTATAGTTCCCACTTCTCCTGACTAGGTTCCAACACCCAGTGCCAGCATATTGTGAAGCAACCCATCAAGGGATTAATCCACTCGCTGTGTCAGAGCCCCTAGGACTCTCTGACTCTCACAAAGGCCCATAAGCTGGCAGCCAGAACCCAATATGAGTCTTTAGGGGATGTCAGATTCCAGCTGTAACAATAGCTAAGTTTACACCTTTGTACACTTAAATTTCCTGGTGCCTTGGGATTTAAGAAATCACTTCTGGTACTGAGGAGATGGCTCAGTCAGTAAATTGTTTGCCATATAGTCATGAAGACCTGAGTTTGATCCACAAAAGCCACATACAGAGTGGGGAGGTGCACACCTGTGACCCCGAAGCCTGAAACACATGGGCCACTTAGATTTTCTCGACAGTCAACTGAGTCTTATCAGTGACTTCAAGCCAGTGAGAAGCACTTTGTCTCAAAAAATAAGGAAGATGGACCCTGAGGTCATCCGAGGTTGACCTCTAGCATCTACATACACACATGTGCATGCATATCGTCTCCACATGTTTACACACACATCTAAAAATGTGTGCAGAATTGGTAATGATGTAGTTTATACACTTAGTTATTGGTACTAGTTAATTCTTGATGTTTAATACTGCAAAACCTTTTGACAACAAATCTTAAGCTGAAAACAGAACAGTGGTCAAGGAGAGACAGAAAGCAGGAGACCGTGGTGAATGAAACTTTAGCTTCTGAACTGAGACCCCCAAGGCTACAACCTCTTGCATGGTTTAGCACTGCCCATTTCTTGAGGCCATTCCTCTGTTGCCCCACCCTACCCCTCCTTGTGCTTTCTGCCCCGTCTCTTGGCTTTCTGTTCTCAGCTGGGTGGCCCGTCCATCCTATGTGATGTTTGTTAGGACTGCAGCCTTGCAAAAAGTTGTATAGTATATAGTAATATAGTAGTAAAAAACTAGCCTAAATGAGAGAGACTGAGAATCAGGGGAACTGATGGCATAGTTCTCCCCAAAGACTACAGGACTCAAGACCTAGGAAGAATGAGCCAATGTTTCAGATGAGTCTGAAGGTAGGGGTGGGGGAAGCCTATGTCCTCATCTCAGTGCATTGAGGAAGTGAATATGAGTCTTTAGGGGATGTCAGATTCCATCCTTTCCTTGCTTGTACGAGAGAGAGAGAGAGAGAGAGAGAGAGAGAGAGAGAGAGAGAGAGAG
>NW_021620588.1:1957288-1964116 GCF_004785775.1 Grammomys surdaster
GAGAGAGAGAGAGAGAGAGAGAGAGAGAGAGAGAGAGAGAGAGAGAGAGAGAGAGAGAGAGAACCATGTTGGATTTTTTCAGGTTTTCAGCTGATTGAATAAGACCTACTCACATTGTAGGAGGAAATCTTTACCTAGTCTCCCAATTTAAATGAAAACCTCATTCAAAAATACTCTTACAGAAACACCAAGAATTTGGTTTGATCAAATAGGTGGGCCCCATAACCCAGTCAAGTTGTCATATAAAATGGACCATGATGGAGTGCTTGTCCTCTCTACCAGGGGATCGCGTGGTTGAGTTTTCATAACATGTGGCTAGATGCTTAGAGGCCTATGCAAGTTTGTCAAAGCAGAAGCTTTGGCTCTGTTAAGGCATCTTGGCAGTTCCAAGACATTACTTCTACTATCTTTGTTTATTAAAGCAAGTGACCAGGCCAGCCTAGGTCAAAGGTAGAATGCAAACAGGCTCTACCTCTCCATGGGAAGAATGGCACAGTCTCAGTGGCTGTTTCTTAAACCCTTGCAAGTCTTGAGGCTTTTGTGCATACTGTCCAGGACAATGTTCCCTCCTTTCCTATTCCCTAGGCCAGTCTAACTCATCTCCCAGACCTTGGCTTTCTTCCTTCCTTCTGGGTGGACTTTCCTGACCTCCTCTCATAAACCTTAGGAAACAGGGCAGGTCCCCAGGTCCCTTGCCTACTCACACTGCTGTCATCATGCTTTGTCACAGCTGTGCTTGGCCATTTGCTCAGAGATGCACTTCACCAATGTGGCCAGGCAATTGCTGGTTAGGGTGAGAGGGTTGTAAAGACAGCCTTGAAGGGAAGGGCCTGGGTATAGGTTCTGGTTCTGCCTCTTATTACCCATGCCACTTTGGACAGGTTGTAAATATTCTCTAAACTATGAAACCAGAAGAAGAATAAAGTTCCTTTCCTGATGAAATGAGTAGAGCAGATTTAAAGCCCACTGTGGATGCTGACACACTGCATATAGGATGTCGTTTCCATCACCCCTTCCCCTCCTTTCTCAACTCCTACGAGAAGACAACAATATGCACCTTAAAAATCCAGCACATTTGGGACACACACTGTGATTTACTGGTGTGGGGCTATAGCTTGGGGGCAGGAAGGAAAGAGCTCTATCCAGCAGCTGGGCTGTAATAATTGCAGATGCATAAGTTCACCTAACTCCCTTCTGTTTATAGACCAGGTGAGACTCCCTACTTGAGACTATCACACTCCACCCTAGAGCACTGTGGGGTTTCCCTTGGGAAGAGTCACAGGGCCTGAGGGCAGCAATGAGAACATAGGAGGGTGTGGAGAAAATATGGTGGCTTCTAATCTAGCTAACCAAATTGGACCTGCGGGATTCAAAATAAAATGTGTATCCTAAAAAGCCAAGCTTCATTAGCTACCCTGAGAGGGAATCAGACAAGGGTTGATGTCACCCTTGTCTTCAAGCGGTAGTGCAAATACAGAGTCAGAAGATTTTTAAAAAGCAAAGCATCTAAACAAACACAAATCTAAAGTAAATATGACCAATTTCATATAGACAGGTGAACGCTGGCCTAGAAAACCTTGTCATTTTAGATTAGCAGGGAAGCCACCAAAGAGCATGATGGTTAGAGCAGAATGACCACGACCTGTCTGACCAGACCAAGGACGTGCTCAAGCGAGGTTAACTATGATGATACATAGAAGAGAATCCAGCAGGCTGAAGTCCAGAAGATCATGATGAAACATAAAAGAAAAAACAAAACAAAACAATGTATTCCCTTGAAAACTAGTAGATAGAGCTGGGTGTTATGACACACATCTGTGATTCCAGGATGCAGGAGGCTGAGGTTGGATCGTCATGGCCTTGGTCCAGGCCAGTCTGAGAGACCACCAATATGAAAGCAAAATGAAAAATAAAAACAGGTGAACAACAACAAAATAAAAATTCCTACTAAATTAAAGGGAAGAATCAGCATTTTAAATAAAAGCAAAGAAGTAAGCAGTTTATGTTTGTTTTGTGTGTGTGTGTGTTTTTAATTTCCGTAAGAACACCAGTTCTAGGTAACTAAATAGTAGGCAAGGAAAAGTTTCTGTTTGCAGAAGCATCATAGCTAATAAATTAAGTGGGCAGGCTGAGTGGAGAGTGTCACCATTTGGCAGCCCCTAATGGCTTAATGGATCTCCTTTCTAAGCAATAATAGCTGCTAACATTGCAAAAAAAGGAGATAGCCAGTCATTACTCACTTCTCATGGAAGTCCCTAAATGCTGCCTGTGACGTAGGTTAAGGGGAATTAAAGCTGAATTTAATAAAATGTTGATATCAGGAATCAACAAATATCTTCCACCAAAGCACTCAACAGTAATATCAAGGGTGTTATGGACCACACGTTCTATGGCATGAACATTTGGCTGTGTCACTATAACTTCGAAGCAACTACAGTCAATATGTAAAGAAATGGGTGTGGCTGTGTCCCAGTAAAACTTTATAAGTAAAGACAGACCATGGGTTAGATTTGACCTGTCAGTCATGCTAACATATACAGAAAATGCAAAAGTATGGAAGACAGAAAAAATAATAGAAAAATCTAGGATGTAGGAAGATATATCAGAAAAGATCCAGTTTCACCAACAAATAAACTGTGAGAAAGGGAGACAGAGAGACAGAAAGACAGACTAGCTTTGAAGTTGGAGACTGGCCCCTTTACCAGGCAAATATCACAGAGGTAACAGCTGACATGGAGAAGCCATCACAGGATAAAGGGACACAGCAGCATTTTGTTCTTCCTCTTATTTCATTATTATTTTCCTATAGTTTTTATTTCTTTTCTTTGTTTAAAGAAGACAGTTCCTATTTGGCTCCAGAGAGGAAGATAACAGCTGGCCTGGGAGCCAAGGAAGAAGGCAATTCAGAGGCCACGGAGACTAGGGCATGTTAGTAGGGGAAACTGAACAGGAATCACCGGAAGTTCACTTGAAATAGTACGGGTAGAACCAAACCAACTCAACGGTGCACAAGGGGAGACATGCGCTGTGTGCCTCCAGTTACACACAAGAGCATGATGGGAAGAGTAAGAGAATTGTGGGAAAAAGGCGTGGCTGCAATCCTGCTTCCCAGTGAATTAGCTTCTCTGTTCAGCCAGATGTCTTTGCAACTCCTATCACCGTGCTTAAGTTATGTACAGCTGTCTTTAGCTTGGTTCCAACCGAAGTCTGATTTTGTGTGCTAGGCTTACCCTAAGCCTTACTGTCCTGTGATGTTGCTACATTGCTTCACAATAACTTTTATAGCTGCATAATATTATTATAGCAACTTAAACTGCCAGCGTTCATATAGCACTTCCTTATTTTTAGGTTTGCAAGCTGCTTCCAATCTTGTGTTGTTATGAAAATATTGCGATATTTTCTTCTTCTTCTTCTGATTCTTCTTCTTTTAGGCGATTGCCTTACTATAATTATTGGATATTTGTTATTGCCATAAAGTAAGTTTGTTGAAGCGAACACATTAATATTTTTAAGGGTATTAAAATAGAATGAAAAAAATTGCTCTTCAAGAGAATATCCTAGTTACACCAACCCCAGCACAAATGCTCTGGTTTCTGATCATGCCTCTTCTATCTGTGTCTCAGAGGCTGGGGGTTGCTCATGGGTTCCTTGCATCGTCGGAAACTGGGCCTCCCCCGCATACCTCTGGATTTGCATTATGTCCTCTCTGGTATGAGCTAAGGGTCAGGAAGCCAGCACTTCTTGCGTTTAATCATTTTTGCTATCTTTTCCTTTACAGTATCTGATGGATTTTCTCAGTTTAAATGTTGTGGGTACATGATCATCGTTATTTTGTTGTGGAAATCTTCTTCATACCCTAGGTCAGCATCAGAATTGTTTTTTTAAAACTTTTGTTAACATATATTCACTCATTCATTCGTTCATTCACTTGCCCAGTCAGTCATTGTGTAGTGGGTTATACTCATGGAATGCCATGTATGTGGAGGTCACCTGGCCTTAGTCGGTTTTTTCCTTTCACCTTGTGGATTCCAGGGACCAAACTCAGGGTGTCAGATGCCTTTACGTGCGAAACTATCTCAACAGTCCCAGAATTCTATCCTATTTCCTTGAATTCACACTCTCTACCTCAGCAGGTTCAAGTCCTCGTGTCTGCAGTGAAGTGGAATAACTGGTTCTTTTAACAAGCTCATGTGATGCTGACACACCAAGTCCTAGCCCCTCTGGCCTGTTGTGAATAACACAGGGCCAGAAGTGAACCCAGCTTTCTCTTCGTAGTCTTAACAGTGTGCTGCTATCGTTCTCTGGGTTCTTAGTTTCAGTAAATGTGCAGAGCACCTAGATCCTGGTAAAATAAGATTCTGGTTCTATGCTCTTGGGGACGTTTGGCTGGGGCTGGGATTCCGCATGGCTATTGGACACCCTGGTGATACTGAGTAGCTGGTACCAAGGCATGTCAAACGACAGAACATTTAAAAGTTTCTACTCACTAGATCATTTAACAGCTGCTTAAGTCTTGCTTGTCTTGATGGGAGGAAAAATGTCCACAGATAATCCCTGTCCTTTATTCCAGTGTCTTTCCCCACAGTTAAAGCTGATAGTGTTATGTTGTGTGTATATCCGTTTTTCAGGTGTGTAACTCTCTATCTTTAAAAGTCAAGGCTGAAAAAAAAAAGTCTCCCCACCCATGCCGGGCAGTGGTGGCACACACCTTTAATCCCAGCACTTGGGAGGCAGAGACAGGTGGATTTCTGAGTTCGAGGCCAGCCTGGTCTACCGAGTAAGTTCCAGGACAGCCAGGGCTACACAGAGAAACCCTGTCTTGAAAAACCGAAAAAAAAAAAAAAAGTCAAGGCTGCTTCTCAGAATTCATTCACCAATAGATCTCCATACCTCAGAACTACCGCAGCTTCCAAGTGAGTACCTCTGGTTTGCTATGACCCAGGGAAGGGATGTTGTCCATCCCTGGGACATCTGATGTCCAAGTATGACGTTGGCCTGGAATGGGACGTCCCATCACTGATTTTCTGCAATCCCTTTCACCATTAGCTAATGTCTCTGAGACTTTGAGTCACCAGCTTCTGGTGAATCACAGACTATTTGTCCATTGAGTTTCCTCAGGCAGCTTTGCTCTCTGGCCTGTGTCTGGTGTCCTGCTCTGTCCTTTATGCCAGCATCAGCCAATCTCTTTCACTTAAGCAGAAGGAGCCATGCCCTGTATATTCAGGGCATCAACCTAAGGTGATGCCTGCCAGGTTCCATGGCTGTGGCTGCAAATGCTCTTTCTTGGCTCTAAACCCATTGCCTTAGAGTTCATGCTTGCTCATTAGCAAAACAGTGGGCTTAGCTACCATGTCTGAAGCCCTGGCTTTTCCCCAGCAGTGCGTAAATCCCTATGATGATACATATCTGTAATCCAAGCTCTTGGGAAATGGTGGCAAGAGGACCAGAAGTTTCAGGTCATACTGGGCTACATAGTAAATTCAGTACGAGCCTGAGATACATGATCCCTGTCTCAAAATCAATCAATCGTCAATCAATCCATCAGTCAATCAAATTCCCCCAAAGAACTAAAGAGAACATTAAATGAGGTCTTAGAAATAGGGCAAAAGGAAGAGGATGGGAGAGAGAGAGAGAGAGAGAGAGAGAGAGAGAGAGAGAGAGAGAGGAAGAAAAGAAGAGAAACAGGGCAAAGCGATATCCAGAAAGTATCCTTCACTGGAGGCATGGGGCATGGGGCATGGTCTGGGGGTTATCATTTCCCAGATACAGTTCCCAGGACCCTTTGCAACTGCCCCCCCCATATACTCTCTCCTCAATTAATTTAATATTCCTATTAAACAAAGCCTTCAAAACACTCAGGAAAATTGCAAGAAAGGCAAGTGGGTCCATAAACTCTGCAGGACAGTTGTCCCACACCACACCACAGCCCAACATGTGGTCACTGCTGGTTTGTGGTGAGTGTGGACCAGAGTCCACTGGGAAAGAAGGACTTCTGATGAGGCCAGGACTGGGTAGTATCTGGAGGAGGTATGGAGAGAATGGCCAGCTACATGAGAAAGGAGGTTTCTCTGGAGGGTGGGTGTCACACAGAGGGTGTGGCTCCTCTTCCCTAGCTTGGCTAGGTGTCCCAGCATGGCTTCTCAGAACTGCCTGTGGCCAAAGTCTCTGCAGTTCTCTGATAAGGGAGCCTCCTACTCTCTGCTTTACTCCCAGATCCACTCCAAAGCTCCTTTCTGTGGCCCAATAGTTTCTGTGCCCATTGATCTCACTTCCTTGATGCATAGAAATGAAATTGGCAGCATCCTGACTGGACCGCCCTTCCCAATCTCAAGGCAGGCAGCCTTGGTCACTGTGGAAGACAGTGGTGTAGAAAGAGGGATCTTTCCTGCTTGGCCTAACCTGAGTATGGTGCCCAGTGTGGGGCAGTGGGGAGGGACGTTCAGAGAAAGCAGTTGGAGGTTGGCAGCTGGGCAAGGGTGCAGCCCTTCCTTCACATGGAATCAGGAGATAACGTGGAGTCCTCTCCATATGCCCAGCACCAGGCTAGCACTCAGAACCCTCCTTGCATCCAATCCTCAGAGTGGGACAGTGCACAAGGCTCAGGGAGGCCAGCCAATTTGATGTCACTCCTAATGTCAGAGAAGGGCATGTGCTTTCTCAGAGCCCTGCTACCTCCACCACAAGGAAGCTAAGGAGCAGAGGGAGCAACTCCAGTGAGGGATGGGGGTCTGAGCAGCCAGTCCTGGTATAAAGCTGGACCTCCACTGGACCTACAATTCATGCTTTGCTGAATGGACGGCTGACTTGCCTTCCCTCCCTCCCTCCCTG
>NW_021620588.1:1964216-1973420 GCF_004785775.1 Grammomys surdaster
CCCTCCCTCCCTCCCTCCCTCCCTATTTCCCTCCCTGCCTCCTTCCCTGTTGGGCCCTGCTAGTTAAAGTTGAAGTCTGCCATTTTCTAATAGCCCTCTGAGATGGGTGCAAAATGAAGACTCCTTTTACCAGCAGGGCTTCTCCTTCTCTGACTTTGTTTGGGGAGCCAGAAGCCCCTCTGCCTTCTACCTGGGGAAGGTCAGGTAGCCTTGGTGAGATTACAGGTTCAGCTTCCTTTCTCTCTATAAGGACCTGTCCAGCAAGCACCTGAGATTCCAGGAATGCCTCTCCATGCAAACGAGGCATTGACAGAACTTTAAACTCTAGCCAACGATCTTCATTTATCCTGACAACTCCTTCCCACTCTCCAAGGTCCATATATAACCATGGTTCACCCCAAATAAAGTACGTGTATTTAAACCCACCCTGAATAAAGGTCAATGCTGGTGGACCACCCTGTGAGTTTCTTTTCCTGGGTTACCATGCCCAGTTCTCTTCTTCTACAGATCAAGGCATGCAGGCAACCTCCAGACAATCTGAGCCACTCAGGTTGAGCCATTGAGTTATATGCCAGTAACCTTGAATGTCAGAGGGTGGAGTTGAGGGAGCTGTTGCTTAGCAACAGCATCCACAGCGAGCCTGAGTGTTCAGTTGAAGTGAGTCCACACAATGGGAACTTCCATGCAAGCCAATTTGTTCTCCAGCCACGTTAATGGAAACATGGCATTTAGGATAAAGGGGAGGACTGTCTAGCAGCCTCTGGGCCTGTCAGATGTCATCAGTAGTAATGGAGTCATCTGACGAATGTGATCTTTGAAGGGTCTGGCACTCAGGAGTGTGGATCTTGGGAGAAGAATGATCTTAGAAGAGAAGGCTTTCTGAAGAAACTGAGGCTATGGAACCTGAATGGGGTGCCATTTGCAAAACCTGTAAAGTCACTGTGCTTAGTTCTAGTGGCCCCAGAGTCAGGGGCACTGACTGCTTATACCAGTATAGCAGTGGACATGTAATTCATCTGCTGGGAACCATATTTCCTTCAGTTTTTAAAAAAGTGATTCCACATGTGATTTCTGAGGCTTTGCTTTGTCTGGAGTGGCTGTTGTCTAGCTTTCCATCTGCTCTTTATTAACTCCTAACTAACTCAAGTGTTAGGAGTTAGGAACTGCGAACAGAGCCAGACTGCTCAGAACAGCACTTGCTAGCCTCTCTCTCTCTCTCTCTCTCTCTCTCTCTCTCTCTTTCTCTCTCTTCATCTCCCTCCCCCTTCCCTCCCCCTCTCTCTCCCCCGCCCCCCTCTCTCTCCCCTCCTCTCTCTCCCTCCTTCCCTCCTTTTCTTTCTTTCTTCCTTACTTTCTGATGTATGAATTTTGCATTTGTGTATGTATGTGTCCCATATGTGTGCCTTCTGTTCTTTGAATCTAGGAAAGTGTCAGATCCCCCGGAACTGGAGTTACAAATGATTATAAGTCATTGTATGTATGCTGGGAACCAAATGCATGTCCTCTGCAAGAGCAAGTGCTCTTAACCACTGGTCATCTCTCTAGCTGTTTTGGCCTTTTTTATTACCTGTGCTCTTCATGTTGGGGAGGAGTCATGATAGAGGGGCGGAGACTGCTTTGGGAAGACAGCACTGGCCTCTGAGACAGTCAGAGGCAATATCCCTCAGCAGTAAGATTAAGTTTTTGCCTTTCAGTGACTATATTTTGTTTATTAGTAGAAATCTTAACGTTTACTTGCATAAGATTTATGGCTTTTAAAAGCAATTAAAATTTGATAATAATTTAATAAATATAATAAATATATAATAAATATAACATAATATAGTCACATCATTTATCATTTCCCTTTACTCTTTTCAATCCCTCCTGTGTTCATACCTCTTTGTTCTCTTTCAAATTCATGGCTTTTTCTTTCATTGCTGTTACATAAATACATAAATATAACCTTATTAGCCCGTATAATGTTCCTTGTATGTATGTGTTTTCAGGGTTGGTCATTTACTATTGGATGACCAATCAGTGCACTTTTCTCTGGGAAAGACAATGCCTCCTGCCCTCTGCATTCCTTCGTTGCTGGTAGATTGCGGTGTAGGGTTGAGGCCTCCTGAGCTTTTCTACACCCATGTCAGCATCTCTATTGGAACATGTCGTCATTGCTCCCGTCATGTTTAGGCTGCTGAGTTGGTGAGACTTCAGTGGTGTAGCTTCTGTCATTGAGATCCAATGTCCCTCTTCCTCTCTTCCACTGTTGTCCCTGAGCCTTAGGTGCAGGTGTTGTATTATTGTTGTATCAGTTGGGACTAGACTCCACAACTCTGCATTTTGTGGGCTGTGCTTTTCTTTAACAAGTCTGTCTGTTGCAAACAGAAGTTTCCTGGATGCGGTGTGAGAACTACACTTAGCTATAGGAACAAGAACAAATATTTAGAATGTAGTACAGATTATGCTGGTTTAGTAACATAGTGGTTGGAGTTTCTCCTCTAAGATCTGTGACTTCATGAGCTCTGAGTAAGCTGGCTAGGTTTCCAGTGCTAGTCCTGAGTCTCCTATTGTTGGACAGGTTTTAAATCTAATTAGAGAGCTGCTGGTGACTGCCAAGGTACTCACACCACAGCTGCAGCCTTGGGGTTACTCCGCCATGCTGTTTGTTAACTGTGACTCATAATTCTCATAGCTGGGTTGAACCGTTTGGTTGCTTCCATCCATTGGAACCTTGCATGGTGCTCTCGGGTTGAGTGGGTAAGCATGATCCACAGATTATGCAGCCAGAACTATTACTATGAGTACTTAGTAAATATTCAGAGGTACATAGGTCTTTACTATTAATCCTGAGAAATTTTAATAAAAATTAATGCCGAGAAAAATTATTATTGTGACCCTCATTCTACCGATGGAAACAACTAAGGCAAATGGGTTAAGAAGTTGCCTGAGATCATGTGGCCAGGTTTATCATCTCTTCCTGCAGGTTGAACATTTGATGGAAAAATCAAATACTCACAATCCCTGTGAAACAGTGTCTAAACTTAATCCTTCTAAAAGCCCCTTCTCGTCACTATCCGGTCTCCTCCCTGCAACTCCATCAAAAAGTCTCAGGACAAGAATGGCCTTTGGGAAGTGCAAACAGCTCCCTCCAAATATGAAAGTACTTTTTGCACTGAACAAAATGATTAGAGTCTCTTCCTTTGAATGGCTTCACCATTTTAAATGACTTCATCAGTTTAAGGACCAAGTGAAAAAAAGGCGAGCTCTAGCTCTTATTCCTTCGCCATTTTTAAAATAGTGTTGACACAACTGGTTGTAAATCTTCTCAGATCCTTTTAGAAAACTGACAGAATGCAAGTAATGAATAATGAGTGTGTTATGTTCTAGTTTCTGCTATTGTTAATTAGAAGTCTATGACATTCTTTGTCTATACTATAGAGACGGAGAGCTTCAGAGTCTATGAAAGGGTCAAGCTTTGAGTAATTACCCTAATTACAACTTCACTTTACACATGAGCAAGTGGGGCTGGGGTAGAGTGGGGAGAGCTGATGTACCCATGTTCTTACTCAGTTCCAGTTGCTTTTGCCCCTTAACCATTACTTAAACATCATTCTCTCTAGACAGCTGTGAAACTTTGTATAAGCTAGTTTGGTTTTGCTTTTGTTTTTATTTTATTGTTGTTAGTTGGTTGGGTTTTGTTTGTTTGTTTGTTTGTTTGATAAAAAGTTGTCTGTTGCTTTGGCTGTCTGGAACTTACTATGTAAACCAAGCTGGCCTGGAATTAACCTACCTCTGCCTCCCAAGTACACAATCTACTATGCCTGGCTTAAAAAATATGGAACACTTCACAGACTGTGCAATTCTTGCTCTAGGCCTGTGCTGCTAATCTTTGTGTGGTTACAATGGTGTATGCGCTGCTGATGGGAACAGTACTGGTTAATTTTTTTGTCCACTTGACACAAGCTAGAGTTGTCTGGGGGACAAAACTGCAATCGAAAACCGTCTCCACCAGATTGGCCTGTAGGCAAGATTATGGGGAATTTTCTTGATTAGTGTGGTTGGTGCCATCCCTGGGCAGGTGGTCCTGAGTTGTATAAAAAGTAAGCAATGGGAAACAATCCAGAAAGCATCATCCTCCACACTCTCTGCTTCAGTTTCCGCCTTCAGGTTCCTCCCCTGACTTTCCTATTTGATAGACTACAATCTGGAAGGTTAAATAGACCCTTTCCTCCACAAGTTGCTCTTGGCCATGGTGTTTGATCACAGCACAAGAAACCTAAGATGCAACTCTTAGCTGGTTGTGTGTGTTTATACCCTTAGCCTATGTGTAAGTGGTGTGTCATGGGCCCTAGGATTTTACTAGGCCTTTACTTTATTCTTGTTCTTTGCATGGATTCTGCTCCTCTTTTCTTGAAAGGGTAGATTGAGGATGTAAAAATATTGCCCTGTCCTTTGGGTTTAGCTATGATACTTTCTCAGTGTAATAACAGATCCTAAAATGTCACTTGATTTTGTGAGCTTCTGGTGTCACCAAGAGAAGAAAATGTCTACAGCAGTTTTTGCTCCCAGAGAAGGATCCAGCCAGGCTCAATTTCAGTAAATTTACTCCCATTCAAAAATATATAAGCCAATTAAATATTTATTGCAATGGTTCATCAAAGGTAGACTGTAGACCCTTTTTAAGGGGGATGTGAAGTGACAGTTATTTTAAACTAGCATGAAGATGTTTGTGACTTTTTCTACAATATTGACCCAAAAATTGATGTACTGAAAGCAATGGGGACTATATTTATAAAACAAAACAAGATAAAACTGTCTTCTACATTTAAAATTTATTTCACGTATATAGGCATTTTGCCTACATGTATGTCTGAGTATCATTTTGCATGTCTTGGTGCCTGATGAGGCCAGAAGAGGGTGTTGGATCTCTGGAATTGGAGTTACAGACAGCTGTGAGCCACCATGTAGGCACTAGGAATGGAACCTGGGTCCTCTGGAAGAGTAACAACTGTTCTTAACCCATCTCTCCATTCTCCTGTTTTCTACTTGTAGATGACACACTATAGGTTCAAGGGCAATATAGGTTGAAAGTAAAATGATATGAGTCTTGTGTGATCTGTGGCCATAAGAAAATAAGAGTGGTTACTTAATATCAGACAAACATATCTTAAAAGAAAAACTTACTATTGACCCTGGGGGACATTTCACAGTAACAAAAGAGTCACTCATTCAGGAAAATACTATACTTTGTCTTTGCCAGTCTTCTGTTACTGTAATAGACTTTCCGAGGATAGATAATTTATAATGGACATAAACTTTATGTGTCTTGTAGTTCTGGAGGCTGGGAAGTCTAAGAGTATGGTGCTGGTATCTGTCACACAAGGCCTTTGTGTGACATCATACATTATGGAAGACAGGAAGGTAAGAGAGAACCAGAGTGAGAGAGCGACAGAGGACTGAACTTGCTTTCATAGGAGTCCACCTTCAGGGTAATTAACCCACTCCTGTGGTAACAACTGAGGTGGTTTGAACAAGAATGACAGCCCTCCTACCCTCAAAGGTTCATATATTTGGATGCTTAGTAATCATCAGGGAGTAGGCTGCTTGAAAGGATTAGAAGGATTGTTGAAGTGTGGCCTTGTTGGAGGAAGTGTTTCACTCTCATCTATTTCTCCAGCACCATGCCTGCCATTTGTCCTGCCATGTTCCTCATCATGACGATAATGGACTAGCTTTCTGAAACTGTAAGCAGGCCCCTAATTAAATGCTTTCTTCTTCTGTAATTGTTGCTTCGGTGATGGTGTCTCTTCACAGGTGACTAAGACAATGACATTAATCCCAGTTGTGAATCCTAAAGTTGTGCACCATAAACAGAATCCTTATGGTGGTTGGAAGTTAGCAATGGCTTCTGTGGGGCTGTTCAGGCTTCTTCCTCTAGATTTCATATAGTTTCTGGGCTCCCTGCATAGTTTGACTTGGTACCCTCCTTCATCTTCAAAGCCATCAGTGTGGTGTCTTCACTTGTCTGTGATATAGACACTAACTTGACATACATGCATCTTGCAATTGGAGGAGCCTTGTGCAAGACACCTCCCCTTCCCTGCCCCCCCAATAATCTAGGAAGCTCTCAGCATCAGATGATCAGCAGCTTCCCCTGAACACACCATCACCCACCTCCTATTTACCTGCCCCTGTGACTGTGGAGTGGAAACCTCTGAGATGAGACTTTCTGCCATCCTTTCTTCCATGTCCTTTGCATAACCATACCTGGAAACACACATCAGGGAGCCTTCAAATTCCAGTACGTGGCACAAGTAATCTAGCTCTCCCAGACTCTGAGCTGCGGCGTGAAGATGGTAATAGAATTGGCTTCAATTTCATTGCGATGATTCAAGTGAAGCTTGTAGCACACTGAAAACACTCAGTAATGGTTCATATTATGCCCGATAGTGGTTATATCCTGAGCCTCAGTTTAATCTTCTGAGGAATGGGGCAATGACTCCTGTTCGTAGTCTCATTGTTATATTTTTGAAGCTCTAACAAGCTAATAGGCTGGAATGTGTCCTGAGCTGGATCAAAAGCCGGCAAGGGCTGGAGGGATTGTGATTCATTTCAAGGGATATTTGGCTCCCTGCAGACTCCAAATTAGGCAGGCTCAGAGGAGCCCAGCACTGCTGCTGGAGATCAGCTCTCCCCTGCTGTTAGTCTCATTTAGGTGAGACTCCCTCTCTGGACACACTGGGCAGCTATATTGATGAATAACTTGATGCCCAGCTGCTTCCAGACCAGACAACCAAGCCCAGGAGAGCAAGCTGAGTTAGACTGGATACTGGCAGCACCAGCGTTTGTACTTCCGATCCCTAGGGGTGAATGGGGGATAGTCTGGCAGGGGATGATAATTCTCTTTTGCTTGAACTGACTGTGATACTTGGTAATCTTTTCCACTAAGTCTCAGTGTGAAGCTTTTCAGTAGCAAAAGGGCAGAGGAAATCATGGGAGGACTGCTGCGCTACGGGCTTGGGTGTCTAACCAACTTCTGCAGAAAGTTAGTCAATGCAGATTAGAGTTAGGGTTCAGGCTAAGTGTGATGGAGGGCTAGAATTAGTTACTTTAGGTCAAGCATTCCCCTTAGGGAAATCCACTGTAGAAGAAGGCCTGAGTTTGGATCTAGTTGCATCTGGATTTAGACTACCCTCTCCCTCACCTACACATTCTGCCTGGCCAAGGATGAGAAAAATTCAGTCTAATATGACAATGGATACAAATTAGCCCTAAACTTTGCCTAAGAAGCCCAGGAACCTGCAGGGATGAGCTGTTTCTGGGGACTCTGGCATCCTGGCCCTTGGTCTAACTACAGGAGAGAAGGGCTCCCTTGGTATCCCTCTGCTGCCAGAGTCACAGGCTCTGTCCTCAAATTTAATAACCTCTTCTGCACCAGGCTCTTTTAATAAGGATTGCATAGTATTTATTCCTCACAGCCTGGTTTCTGTGCAGTTACTTTCATCATCCTGGTATGGAGGATGCTTTTCTGCTTCAGCTGGGTGTCTCATTAGGCCCAGGACAGGTTTGTTGGTTGACTCACTTGGCATATACATTCCTAAAAGTTGACCTGGCTCCTGGTGGTAGATGTTAATCAAAACCCTACAAATGTTTGCCTGACAAACTGCACCTTTGGAAGAGACTAATGTCAGAACTAAGTTCTAGGTTGAAACAAAGAGAGCACTCCAGTCAAAGTGTCTGAACAAGACCAACTTTACTCTTGACCAAGAGGGTGTGCTTGGAAGATTCAGCAAACAGAGGCAGGAAATGCAGTTGGTTTTTATTCTAACTCAGGTGGTCACTATGTCTTTTCCCGGTTGGCTGTGGTTTGCCTTCATGGTCTTATTTGATTGGCTAGTCTTAAAAGAATTGGCATACCAGAAATGAAGGAGGAAGGAGAAAGGGGTCACTGCTCCAGGCCATCTAATTATTGGAATGTAACTGGGGGCCTTTATGCAAACAAAGATTTTACCTGGGTGTGGTATGGTGTTGTGGTGTGGTGTGTGTAAAACATTTACATAAAAGTCTTCAGAGGTAGGGGGGAGATAAAAATATTCAAATTCCTAAACACAAGTTTTACAGTGTTTGATAGGAAAGACTCGTATTTCTTACACTAAGGAGGGATGTTCTGATGGAGTTTGGAGGACTTGATGAGGCAGATATTTTGAGACATGAGCAGGAAGTAACTTGACCAGGGATTTGGGGCAGAGCCTGAAGATCACAGAAGATACAGAGTGTAGGATAAGGAAGACTACTAGCCTGGTCAGTAGCAACCGGGCCATTCTACTCTCTGCTTCTTTGAGTTTGACACTGTTTAAAGATTTCACATGTGAGTGTAATCATACAGCAAGCCTCTGCGTCAAGCTCATCTCACTGTGCAAAGTGTCTGCAGATTCAACCACCATAGCTGCAAGCAGCAGGCTTTTCAAAGGCTGGGCAGCTCTAGGCTGTTTATGTACCATATTTTCTTTAACCATTGATCCATCCGTCAGCTCTGAGATATTTCTGTGTCTGAGTTATTGTGAATCTCTGAGTGAACAGACGTGGGAGTGCACATCTCTCCTCATGACACTTCAGATGCATACCCAGAGGTAGGAGGGCTGGATCATTTGTTCTATTTTTAAATCTTTGAGGACCCTTCTACATTGTTTTCCACAATCCATATACTAAGTGTGCTGGCAACTTATGTTTATGTCAGCGTGACACAAGCGAGGGCTATCTGAGAGATGGGAACCTTAATTGAGGAAACGCCACCATTAAGACAAGGCTGCAGTCAGCCTGTAGGGCATTTTCTTAATTAGTGACTGATAGGGGAGGACCCAGTCCATTGTGAGTGGTGCCTCCTCCAGGCTGATAGTCCTGGGTTCTATAAGAAAGAAGGCAAAACAGGCCAGGGAGAGCAAGCCATTAAGCAGCACCCCTCCGTGCCTTTGCATCGATTCCTACCTCCAGGTTTCTGCTCTGTTTGAGTCCTTGTCCTAATTTCCTTCAATGATGGATTGCAATGTGGAAGTGTAAGCCAAATAAACCTTTATCCCCCAATTTGCTTTTGGCCATGGTGCTTCATTGTAGCGATAGTAACCGTAACTAGGGTGCTAACTTATGTCCCACTAGCAGTATACAAGACCACACTTGTTTTCTTTCTTTCTTTCTTTCTTTCTTTCTTTCTTTCTTTCTTTCTTT
>NW_021620588.1:1973430-1997811 GCF_004785775.1 Grammomys surdaster
TTTCTTTCTTTCTTTCTTTCTTTCTTTCTTTCTTTCTTTCTTTCTTTCTTTCTTTTGTTCTTTCGTTCTTTTGTTTTTTCATTCTTTCGTTCTTTCGTTCTTTCGTTCTTTCATTCCTCCCTCCCTCCCTCCCTCCCTCCCTCCTTCCTTCCTTCCTTCCTTCCTTTCTTTTTAATATATTTTAAATTTGTATTTATCTGTATGTATATGTGTGTGTCTGTGTGAATCTATGTCCAGTGTCTATGAATGTTCCCAGAGGCCAGAGTGGGCATTGGATCCCCTGGAGCTGAAGTTACAGACAGCTGTGAGCTGTAGGCACTGGAAACAAAACACTGGTCCCCTGGAAGAAAAGTACGAGCTCTTCTTAACCCTGAGCATCTCTGCAGCATTTTTAAAACAACAGTCATTCGAACAGGTGAGGTTTCCATTTGCACTTCCCTGGTGATGGTTAGCACCTTCACATATACCTATGGCCATTATTTCTGTTTTCTTTGAAAAAAATTGTTTATCTAGGCTCTTTTTAAAACTGGCCTATTTGCTGTTTATTTGTCTGTAGTTGTAGGCATCCTTTATTCTGACACCAACTCTTTATCAGATATAGTTTGTGTGCATTTTTTGCCAATATTTTCATTTTGTTAGTTATTTCTGTTGCTGTTCGGTTTATTGTAGTCAATTTTGTTTGGTTCTTATTTTCTTACCTACACTTTTGCTTTTGGTCATTGTCAAGGCTAACTCAGGTGCCCCCTTCACTCTCTAAGCATTTCTAATCTTCAGTCCATTCTTTATTGGGTTTGGTGTCAGCTAATGTTGTGAGATATATTGATATCTAGTTTTTCTCTGACAGTTTTCTGAGGAGTGTTCTCACTGTGTATTCCTGATACCTGTAGTAAGTCAGGGTTTTCTAAAGAAACAGAACTGATAGGATGAATATCAGTTCAGGAGGCTGGATGTCTGAGCCTTCTCAGCCTGGCACTGAAGAAGGATTCTTGGAGATCTGCTGGTCTTCAGCCTAAGTTAGAAGCCAGAAGAAGTTGTTTCTAATGTTGGTGAAGGAATGTTGCAACGGCAGAGTAGATGGACTTACCAGCAATAGTAAAAGCAAGTAGACAAGGCCCAGCTTTCTCCCTTGTCTTTATGTCTCTGCTGCCACCAGAAGGTCCCACCCACATTCAGGTTGGGTATTTGTGCTCCAAGTAATCCAATCCAATCCCTTATAGATGCCCAATGAAAGCTTGTGCTTTCATTGATTTTTAAACACAGTCAAGGATACAACCAAGCTTAACTGTCACAGTATGTTTGTAAATTTTAACTACCTGTGCTTTTCAATTGCACCATTTATCTGTTTATGCCAGTTCTGGGCTTTTATGCCTTTTCTTTGTCCTTATTTTTATCTTTGCAGGGTTTTTGTTTTATTTGTTTGTTTGTTGTTTGTTTGAAAACGTACCCAGCTGGCTGCACTGTCTTACCTCTGCCCTTGAGTGCTGGGATTACAAGGATGCACCACTAAGCCCTGCTTTGTGATATTGTTTGAAATCAGAATATGTGATGTCTTAGCTTTCCTTTTACTCTAGGCTGCTTTGACTATTCAGAGTCCTTTCTGGTTCCATATGCATTTTAGGAATATTTTTTCTGTTTCTGTGATATGAGTTGCTTGAAATTTGTATGTTGTCTTTAGAAATATGGACATTTTAACAACATGAATTCAGATCCTTTTCCTTCTTGATTAAATTTTATTCCTAATTATTTTATTCCTTTGGATGTGATTGAGGCTATTTTCTTAATTTCTTTTTAGATTGTTGGTTGTTGGTACACAGAAATACAACTGAGACTTTGAGTTAATTTATTAGTGTTAGCAGTTTGTGTGGGGAGTTTTCTCTGTGGAAGACCATGCCATCTACAAAGAGAGACATCTCCACTTCTTCTTTGTTGACCTGGATGTCTTGACTCACTTGCCAATTGTTCTGGTTAGAACTCCCACTCCTTTGGTGAGTGGAAGTGAGGAGTGTTGACAAGTTCTTCCTGACCTGAGAGATGCCTGCAGCTCTTCACCATTGACAGACTTAGCTGTGGAGTGCCTTTCTTATGTTGAGTTGCATTCCTCCTACACTTCTTGTGTTGAGATGATGTCTTGACATATAGCTCAAGACAACCTCAAACTCCTTGTTTTCTTTTCTGCCTTTGGGTTTAGAGACAAGTAGCTTCAAAATAACTCGGATTTTTAAAAATTATTTATAAAGATATATTAGTGTGTGTGTGCTTGTGCATGTGTGTGTGTAGGGTTTGCAAGCACTTTGCATATGTTTATGTACTTGCATGTATATACACACGCACACCACATGAGTTAAATGCCTTTGGAAGCAAGGAGAAGGCATCAAATACCCTGGTGCTAGAGTTAACTGGTGGTTTGAGCCACAGTCTTCTGCAAGAGCAACCAGCACCCTTAACAGCCAAATCATCTTTTTCCTTGAGAAATAATCCTGAGCAAATAGGAAATTTTGTTCAATATTTTTTGTTATATAAAATGATCATAAGATCTTTGTCCTTCATTGTGCTGTGAGGTATTCTATATGTGTTGGCTTATATATAGTGAACAATTCTTACATCCCTTGCATAAATCCCATTTTATTATTGTGGATCCAAAGACCCAAAGTCTCTTGGAGTGAAGTCTGGTCCCCAGTACATTAGGATGGAGGGGTAATCCAACCACAAAGGCTTGACCTCCTCACATAGATCAACCCTTTGATTGACTCTATGGACTACTGGGAGCTGATACAAATGGGAGGTGGGCTCCAGCTGAAGCATGCCCTTGCTCCTGACCCCTTTGCTCTGTCTATCACATGCTCCTGCTCATGACATTTTGATGCTCCAGAGGCCTAGAAGCAATGAGGCAAGAGATCACGGACTAAAGCCTTTGGAACTGTGAACCCAAATGAAGCATTCTTCTTTTATGTTGATTCTCTTAGATATTTTGTCACCGCAATGGAAAGCCAACTAACCAATTAGAATATAGGTTTCATCTACAGGTTTCATCTAATGTTAAGTTGAATTAGGTCCATTAGTATTTTGTTTTACATATGTAGCCATGTATGGTATGTATGTATATATGTGTGTGGGGGTAACATGTGGACACATTTATGTGTGTGTATGTGTGTGTGTATGTGTGTGTGTGTGTGTGTATGTGTGTGTGTGTGTGTGTGTGTGTGTGTATATATAGGCCTAAAGTTAACATCAGATGTCTTCCTTGATTGCTCTCTATTTTATTTGCTTGAAACATGGCTTCTCTCTTTGAGCCCAGAGCTCAAGGATTCTGGCTAGTCTATTTAGCGAGTTAAGTTCTGGGGATCTCTGTGTGCTGAAATTATAGGTAGCCTCATACGTGCCTGTATTTTATGTGGGTTCTGGGGATCCAAACTCTGCTCCTTCAACTTGAACAGAAACTCTTTTATCTGTTGAGCCATCTCCCTGGCCCAGCACACTAGTATTTTTTTTATTGAAAATTTTTCTATCTGTTTATTGGCATATTGAGCTGTGGTTTTGTCTCCTTCCCCCACCCCCGTTTCCACTCCCCTCCATCCCTACCTCCTCCTCTTCTTCCTCCTCCCCCTTCTTCCTTCTTCTTCCTTTCTCTGTTTCTCTCTGTCTCTCTGTCTCTCTCTGTCTCTTTGTCTCTCTGTTTCTTTCTCTGTCTCTCTCTGTCTCTGTCTCTCTCTTCTTTGTAGAGTATTTATCTGGGTGTGGCATGGAGATAATTTTGGCCTCTTCCCTCCTCCTTGTTTTTGTTTGTTTGTTTGTTTTTGAAGAGTCTTACTTGGTTCATGCATTGTTTATCCAGCTGTATTCTCTGGTTGTCATTCCAATCTTTGAATTCTTTATGAGTTAGCTCAAAAGCTTCTGTTTCTGTGGGGTTGGTTACTGGAGCTTTCTCTGTTTCTGTGGTTCTGTCTTTGCCTTCTTTTTCATGATCTGTGTAGCCTTGTGCTGGCGTTTGGGTATCTAAGGAAGAAACACCTCCCCAGTCTTTCAATCTGGTTTTCAGAAGGTAAAAGCCTTCCTTGGTCAAGCACTTTGTCATAGTTTAAATATATTTGGCCTAAAGGATGGACACTGTTTGGAGGTGTGGCCTTGTTGGAGTAGGTGTAGCCTTGCTGGAGTAGGTGTGTCACATGTGGGCATGGGCTTTAAGACCCTCATCCTAGCTGCCTGGAAGCCAGTCTTCTCCTACTGATCTTGAGATGAAGATGTAGAACTCTCAGCTCCTCTTGCACCATGCCTGCCTGGACACTGCCTCTGGGATTGTGGCATCCTTAGTCCCTACATGAGATGCAGGCTATTTCTAAGCAACTCCTATAGAGCAAGTGTTCCAATGCCCAGAAACAGGAGGACACACTGCCCAGGGCTTACAAACTGAGCACAGGTTTGGAAGAAATTCAGCCATAGAAACAGCCTTGGCAACCAAAGGAAACCAGAGCCAATTTCATTCCTTCTGGATCCCACGTTTATTACCTGAGAAACAGAGGGATTATAATATATGACTATAATATAATATATGAGGGATTATAATATATGACCCTAGCATTTAACATCTTTATGATTCTCTTGCTGTCTTTATTCCAGTTCCCATGGCTCCTATTGTGTTGGGCTGGGCCAGATGGGCTAGGTTGGGCACTGAGGACGGCTGCATTGTGGGGATGCTAAATTGGAGCAGATTAGACAAGGCTTTTGCTCATCTTCTCTGTTATAAAGTTCATGAAGTGAAAAATACACACACACTCACATGCACGCACACACCAACCACAGTTTATCCAAAGTTTGGTAACACAGCCCTCTGACTAGAAACATCAGGGACTGTCAGGGTCTGTCCTTGCCATCCTAGAAACTATCTGATCCTTTCTTCCCAGAGTCAGCCTCAAAGGAGAGTTTCAGGAACAAAATAAATGCAATTGTGTGCAAACCTCACGTTCAAAACATTGCTGTATTTGTGTGTGGTGTGTAAACGTGTGCACATGTACCTGTGGGTACAGTATGTATGGGGTAAGCCTCAGGTGTTTTTCCTCTATCTCTTTTTCTACCTTTGATTTTTGAGACAAGGTTTCTTGCTAAACCTGAAGCTCATTGGTTAGGCTAGGCTGGTGGCCAATGAGCTTCCAGGACTTCCTATCACTGTCTTTCACCATCGAGGTCACAGATGTGTGCCGTCACATCTAGCCTGAGGTCCTCATGATTTGTCTCAAAGACACATTGTCAACTGAGCCATCTACACTTCATAAGCACTGCATCTCGGGGTGGCTTGTTACACAGCTTCAATGACTGAAACACATAGCTAGTATTCTCCTTTCACTCATTAGTGAGCTGAGGCACAGTGATGCTGGTGTGTCACTCAAGGTAATCCATTAGTGCGTGGCAGCATTGGGACTTAGATCCAGGCCTGCATGAATCTTCCATAAGACTGCAATTCCAGGAAAGTCCAGCCCTCACTCCACTTCCAGAAATTCTGGTTCTCAGAAAAAGGCCTCCACACTTGGAAGGCTCAGATATTTGGTCTGATACCAAATAGCCTGATAGTCTTAGGCAAGTTATGAACTTAGGCAAGTTTCTCCACCTGTAAAGTGGGTGAGAGTTGGTAATTATGGGAACTAACTAACTAAGGAGAATATATCCAGTTGGGGGAGTGGGTTGACCCTAGAGGAGACAGAATTCATGGGCAGAGAACAGTTGACTTGGAGATGACTGTCTGTGAAGCCGAGCCGTGAGCAGGATGAGAAGGGAAATGATGGGAGTGGACTAGCATTTTGGAAGACTACACAACTAGGGTAGAACAAGAACTGGTATCTGGACACACCTGGTCATTACTAGAACATTTTGGGAATAGACTCCTATTTCATGTAATGTAATGACCACCATTAAGATAATATCACATAAATCCTCACGTATGTAGAGTCAAGATTTGTGTGTGTGTGTGTGTGTGTGTGTGTGTGTGTGTGTGTCTGTCTGTCTGTCTGTCTGTCTGTCTGTCTGTCACATGGAAGTAGAAAGGGGACTATAAGAGAGGAAGAATAGGTTTAATGGAAGGGAGTAGGGACGA
Source organism: Grammomys surdaster (assembly GCF_004785775.1). NCBI lineage: Eukaryota > Metazoa > Chordata > Mammalia > Rodentia > Muridae > Grammomys > Grammomys surdaster. The sequence continues at coordinate 1,979,513 of NW_021620588.1, forward strand.
AAAGTGAATAATGAAATATTTATGTCAGGAAAACAGAGAGCTATCTGGTGGTGGCAGCAAGAAGTGGGGGAAAAGATAACAATTCACAGACCTCATGAAGCTCAAGAAGAAGAAAGACCAAAGTGTGGATGCTTTGGTCCTTCTTAGAAGGGAGAGCTCATGGAATCAATTACATAGACAAAATGTGGAGCAGAGACAGAAGGAAAGGCCATCCAGAGACTGCCCCACTTGGGGATCCATCCCACATACAGTTACCAAACTCAGACACTATTGTGGATGCCAAGAAGTACATGCTGACAGGAGCCTGATATAGATGTCTCCTGAGAGGCCTTGCCAGAGCCTGACAAATACAGAGACGGATGCTCACAGCCAACCATTGGACTGAGCACAGGGTCCCCAATGGAGGAGTTAGAGAAAGGACTGAAGGAGCTGAAGGGGTTTGCAACTCCATAGGAAGAACAGCAATATCAATCAACCAGATCCCCCAGAACTTCCAGGGACTAAACCACCAACCAAAGAGTACACATGGAGGGACCCATGGCTCCAGCCACATATGTAGCAGAGCATGGCCTTATCTGGCATCAATGGGAGGAGAGGCCCATGGTCCTGTGAAGGCTCGATTCCCAGTGTAGGGGAATGCTAGGACGGAGAGGCAGGAGTGGGTGAGTGAGTGGGGAAGCACCCTTACAGAAGTATGGGGAGAAACTGGAAAAGGGAAAAACATTTGAAATGTAAGTAAACAAAATATCCAATAAAAGAAAAAAAAAACGAAGTGCAGAGAAGGAACAAAGGAAAAGAGGAGGCATGGGAGGGGCCCCTGAATGTGGGCTAGGGTTCTGAGCTGAATAAGAAGGAAAAGAGGAAACAGTGAAGTCAATACCAAAGTTCACCTCTCTGCTTCTGACTGTGGAGGGCATGGCCAGCCACCTTGTGCTCTTGCTAGCTGGCTTCCCGCCATGCTGCCCTATATGCCTCCTTACAGTAGGAAACATAATGAACCCTTCTTCCCTTATGTTTTTTCAAGTTATAACAATGAGAAAAGTAACATATACATACCTATATGCACATATAAGCATCATGCTAAAATTCATTTTGGGTATGTTAACCAAAAGAATAATGTAAAGAAAATCATTCTTGCCTATTATAAAGTAATCTATAGTCCCACAAAACAATAAAAAAATACAAATATTTAACCTAGAGATAATTGAGTTAATTTGTTTGTAAAATCCTTTTTAGATCACTCTCTATGAATAGACATAAAACTGCTTGTATCTATATGTCCAATTCTATAGCTGCCATTCTCCTTGCCCAGGAGAATGTCTACATAGGCAGACAGGCATGTGCATACATGTACCCATATGCACACACACATACATGCACACCAGTTCCATCCATGTCAGCTTCCACAGATTTTCTTTCTACATGGTCTACATAGAGGACACTCATTTTTTGTTCTTTCCCACTATTACTGACAAGTCTCAATCCTTTTCCACATTTCCATTTTTTTGGCCTGATTTCCATTTTTATCTGATTATTTTCAGTTCCATCATTAGAAGGTAAATATCACAGGGGAGGCAGCCGTTATGGTACATATCAGTGGTGGTCCTTAGGTGCACCCCTGTCTGGGAGTGCCTCATTCCCCAGCTCCCTTCCTCTCTCATTCTTACCAGCTGGTAGGTGAAAATGCTATTTCAGTTGTTTAAAATTCCCTCTCAGCCGAGGGCTTTCACCTTTGCCCGCTGTCCAAACTCACTCTGTTTCTGTGTGACCTGGGCTGTGCTTGGCACTAGGGATATTTTATTTTGTGCTTGCTGCTTTCATAGTGTGCATGCACGTGTGTGTGTGTGTGTGTTCACCCTGCCTGATCCAAGAAAAGTATAGAACATTAACACTAACGGACTTTTGATTTATATCATTTATCATGTACTACCATTTAAAGGAGGGGAAACTGAGGCACGGGGCGATGTGAGGACACTTTCCCAAGGAAAGCATATTTAGGGTGGAATTACATCTCTGAAGGCAAGGTGTGGGACCGTGGACCGTGCCAAGGCACCCACCTGAGATGGTAGGTGGCTCCCTGCTCCCTACAAGATTCCTGGCTTGGAACATAGGCCACATTTCACACATAGGAAACGTGACCTATGGTCACTTAGCCCAGAACAGAGTCCTCCATGTTCATGAAGTATCTAGAGGGAAGCCAATAAGCTTCCCTTCCTGGACATTCCTTCCCGCAAAAGGTATTTAATCTATGATCCACCCTGAGGAGGTGCTATGCACCCATTTTCCATGATGAACGATTAATAAACAGTTTGGAACCTAAGGACTGTCTCTTCCATCAAGAACCTCCATGGAAAGCATGAAGAAGGCCTTGGCCTACAGAGCTGCACTGCTTAAGCCTCCCACAGAAGGGCCCTTTGTGTTCCCAACTGCCACTAAACTAAGGAGTTCTCTGCTCTTCTGAGACTTCTAGCCATGTTCGGATGTCCAGGAGTTTAAGAAACCCTGGCCCTGGGCTCCTCATCGCAGGCCCGTGGACCCCTAACCTTTCATTCCCAACTCCATGCAGTTTTCAGTGGTGACTGGATGGCCTGGAGCTTGAAAACCCCAGCTTCAGCCTCCCACATTCTAGGCTGTGCTTTTTCACCCCTAGAGCAATGTGTGCCCAGTATTGGACAGTGATGGCTCCGGGTAAGTGCAGTCTAACATTTCTGTGTTCTGCCTGCACACGTGGCTGTTCCCACATCCCAGAGGTGGGGTGGAATGCAAAACCACAACAGGGATTCTGGACTTTTTGATTGCTTTGATTTTCAAGGTACTGGGGATTGAACCCAGGACCTTGAGTGTGCTAGACAAGCATATAGCACCAAGCCATGGTCCTTACCTAGCTACACTGGTTGGCCAAGTTCAGCACCAATGAGGATATGGCCCTTCTGCACTATAATTCAGGGATAATTCTATTGAGTGCAGAATTAAGTGTTTTGAACATATCTGTGGAACAAATGTTTATACATGACCGATCAGGAAAACAAAACAAAGCATTCTGTAAAATCATGCTCTGGATCCCAGAAAGGCAGACTTCTGTCAGGTGTCAATTTGGGGAGAAATTAGCCTTTCTAATTTTTCAAAATTAAAGCAGTAAAGTTAAGAGGTTGTTGGAGTGGATGGAAGAAGGGAGCTAAGATTGTCTTTTGCTGGACGTGTTTGGAACTGTCAGCCTGCAGGAATTCCCCACGAGCATCTGCCTCCATCCCACAGATGAGTAGATAAACTGGCTGATGAGGAGGAGAGCTTTGTTTCTTTTGCATTCCTGGATGAATCAAGCCTGGCTGGGTCTCCTGTGGCTTCTAGGGAGCCTCTCAGGCATTGCTGTGACTCCTTCGGTGCCCATCACTCTATGTCTCTTGGTCCATTTGGTCCCAAAGACCATTTATAGTTTTTAATCTCTAGAGTCGTGTCAGTGCTTTGGGCCTTTCCTGAGTCTGTAGGTGGCTGGGTTGATGGGAAGCATGTGCTTGCAGCCTGGCTTCATTTCTGATCCTGGTGTAACATGGACAGGAGTCTACCCTGCCTGCCAGTCACTGCCCATGCTAGCATCACTGTTGCCTGGGTGATAGGAGTAGCTTCTTTTCTTGTAGTGTGTGTGTACCTTACAGGTATGTGTGTGAATGAATGTGTGTGTGTGAGTGTGTGTGTGTGTGTGTGTGTAGAATAACACTGGTGTTATTTCTCAGGCACTGTCTACTTTGACATGAGGTCTTTCACTGACCTGGAGCACAACAATTTGGCTAGGCTGGATGGCCAGTGAGCCTTGGGCATCTTCTTGTGTCTACCTGCCCAGCCCTGGAATTATAGGAGTGTGCCACCATGTGTAGCTTTACATGTAGATGCCAGGGGCCACATTCAGGCCCTTGGCTTTGTGGAGAAAGCACTTTGGCCACTGAACTGGTCCTCAACCCTGTGGCAGCTTTTGATTCTTCTGTGTCATTTGTCCCCTCCCAATCTGCGCCCCACACTGATGGAACACATCAACACAGACCTTATCATTTCTTCTCTTCACCCCCACCCCTCAAAGCTTCCCAGGATTCTCCGAGAAGAGAGCAAAGTCCCTTGCCACATTGGAGGTCTCATGGCCTGGCACCTGCTTATCTATGCTCTACACCAGCCATGTTTGCCTTTCGGAGCCAGATGTATGCCCTTGAGAAAGAGACTTCCCGTCTTTGAACTCCAGTTTCCTCATCTGGAGAGCAGACATTATAACCCCAAGCCTCCTGCAGCTAATGAGGCCCCCAGCCAGCTCTACATTGCTCTCGCCTCTCCCAGCCTCTCCTCCTCCAAAGACGAACAGATTCCAAAGATCTGATTCACAATAAACCCTTTCTTCTGTGAAAGAACAGCCTGATTTTACTCGAAGCTCTCCGATTCCCCAAGGAAGACTTTCTTCTCTGGTTCTTTTTTGCTGTCTTAGACTAAGTCGCCATCGTCCACCTAGAGAGGATGCACTTCTAAAGCCACTCATTAGCAGGATTTGTGCTGTTATATCCAATGGGAAGCCTCCTGTCTTATCTCAGCCATCGGTTCCCCTTGGGAAGAATGGCAGTTGCATATGAATGGCATACTTTCTTACAAGGAGGCCTCCTTCAGCTCTGTTCCTGGAATCAGGTTTCTGGGAAGCAAGGACCTGGCCCCAGTGGTTGATTTATTGGAGGATGTTCTCGGGAACCCATCAGTCATTTTCTGGCTACATTTCTATTGATAGGCACAGATGGTGGGGAAAGTAATGGATGTCTATACAAAGGACAGGGAGCTGGAACCAAATGGAGACACTCCTCAGCAGAATGGAGTAGTCATGTTATAAGGAGAATCTGTGGCCGCCTGCTGAGCCTCAGAAATTGACATCTTCTCTGAGGGTCCCCCTGAAGTGAGGGCTTGGTGTAGCCAGCACAGCAATTAGGTTAGAAGGAGCTACTGGTGCAAGATACCTCCGGCCCCATACGCTTTGTCTCATTGAACTGAAAAGACACCTGAGCTCCACTGGCAATAAAGATGGAGGCCAACTTCATGAGTATTTCCACAGGGCACGGGAGAGGGGATCAGCATGGGACAAAGACTTAAGTCACACAGGAATGTGGCCAGAAAAATGACTGGTTCCCGAGAACATCCTTCAATAAATCAACCACTGAGGCCAGGCCCTTGCTTCCCGGAAACCTGATTCCAGGAACAGAGCTGAAGGAGGCCTCCTTATAAAACTCTCCTCATAGACACGAACTCTTGTTACTTGCACAGCCTCAGGAGGACAACATTTGGGGAAACTGAGTCTTAGAGGGGTTCATTGAACTGGTCAATCATGCAGAAGGTGGTTAAAGCCACAGAGTAATAATGCTTATCACTGCGAGTTTACGGTTCTCTCTAATACAAAAGCATGTTTTTCTTTCTTTCTTTCTTTCTTTCTTTCTTTCTTTCTTTCTTTCTTTCTTTTCTTTTTTACCCTCCAAGGAGCATGGGAGTGAAAACACAGGGTGAAGAGTCCAAAATGATGGCCGCTGGGAATATAATTCAAGTTACAGCTGCAAGCTGGCATCGGAACACAAGCACCCCCTGAACATTCCAGGCCAGGCCAGCCCACATGTCCTGCTGTTCCTGGCCTCTTGTTGGCAGCAGTAGCAAATGAAGCAGACCAAGGGCAAGGCTTCCAGCAACAGGACGATTGCAGCAGCGTTCACCACCTTCAGGCCTGAGTGAATTCCTGACCCCTCCTGGAGGCAAGAGCCCAAGCAGAGATGATTTCAGGGAGAGAAGGGACTGGAGGCAGTGACCACTTATTTCCTCCCTGACTGCAGAGAGACAAAATGTTCCGGAACTGGAAAACTACCAAGAACCCATTCCCAGGGGGATGCCGAAGGGTCATTCTTCAGACAGATTGTCTGCCCTAGGTGGTGATCCTGCTCTCAATAGAGAGGAACAACCACGGAAAATGCTTATTTCTCTTTCATTTCCTCTTCCGTCAGTCCATATTTAATAAGTACACGGAGAGCTCCCATCCCGCTGTGTCCAGGGCCTTTTGAAGCACCAGTGTATGCAATACCCGCCTTGCTCAGCCACTGAGGCAGGGGGGGAGGTGTGCACAAGATCAACGGTAAGATTTCCTGTGTGACATTTCATTTGAGGTCTCAGTTGGCTGAACTCATGGTTGGAAGCCAAACGTTATTCTGTGGGAATGAGAGTATATGGATTTTTTGTTTGTTTTGTTTTGTTTTTGGATAAGATTAACACTTAAATTGAAAATTTTTTGAGTGGAGTGGATTGCCCGATTGCCCCATAGTAGGAATGGGCCCTGTCAACCCGCTTGGAGGTCCTATGCCAACCCAAGAATGTCTTCCCCTGATCAAGGAGTTGTGCAGTAGGTGCTTTTGGCCTTGTATGCAGCAGCATCACTGCCCTTGGGTCCAGATGACCAACCAGCCCTGAATATTTGGGGCTTGCCAGCCTCAACAACACGAAAGCCAATTCCTTAACTAAATAAGTTTCTTTACACATATGGGTCTTACTTTAAAACAAAACAAAACAAAACAAAACAACCAAAACAAAACAAAAAAAACTGACAAAAACAAAAAAACAGGGTTTTACCGTGTTGTCCTGGTTGACTAGGCTGGCCTTGAACTCCCAGAGATCTACCTGCTTATGCCTCCCAAGTGCAGGATTAAAGAATGTATACCGCTAAGCCCAGTTGATGTGTGTTTGTGTATGTGAGTGCATGCACGCATATGCATGCAGGTACCCTGTAGGCCAAAAGAGGGGGTTAGATCTCCTGGAACTGAAGTTATAAGGTTATAAGCACTCCATCATGGCTGCAGATCATCATGGAGCTGAACTTGTAGGAGTAGTGGGTGCTCTCAACCACCGAGGCCTCTCCAGCACACACACACACACACACATACACACACACACACACACACACACACGGGTGCAGCATCAATCTGAGGCCACCAGGGTCTTGATGCCAGTTCCTCCTGCCCATCTTCTCTGTGGCTGTCCTCCTTCCATGCCCCTACTTGTTGCCCAGCCTCAGCTCCTCTTGGACCATCTGATTTGGGCTTTTATTATGATTATTGCACACCAACCAGCCTGGCTCCTGGAGCTCCTGGCTCGGTTCCTATCAGACTTTGTTTTTGGTGAGCCAAAGAGTGGGTGGCAGAAAAAAGAATTACATTTTCTGTCATTTTCAATGTCACTCAGGCTAAATTTACAAATCGAGTGCCATCATGGAAAACATTTCTTCAATGCTTGGGGACAACACCTCTGAGACCCTTCAGCATCATGCGTGTTGTGTGCTAGACGTAGACCATGCGTCATCCCATCCATGTGGGATCACCAATGCCTACCCCGCTCCACTGACATCTCAGGGAAGAGCGCCTGTCTGCTTTGATCCCAGGACAATGACTTCCTTGGTGAAACTGACTCCTGAGAGCTCTCTAGGACAAAGTACTTTGTCTACTTTCTGTTAGAATTACAATCTCACTACACTAAAAATAGACAAATGCCTTTCTCTCTGGCTGGGGTTCAAGGATGCCACTGTGTGCCTTCCCCTTCAACAGGGACCTTCGGGGGGGGGGTCACTAGGCAAGCAGAGCCTCTCTTCTTTGCCTGGTTTCCACACATACTGAGAAATTAAACAAGGAAGCTATGAGTGTCTCACTAACTCTTGTTCAGATGCAGGCCAATCTAGAGAGCTTGGGTTTTGCCTGGGCTGAGTGGTCCTTAGGAAAGCCACAAGGAGATAGACTCACTTGCTGCACAAGACTACACAGCTCAGGGCCTGTAGGGAAGGGAAGCCAGTGCTGGCGAAGTGGCTGACTAACTTACCCCCTGAAAGCCGCTCTCCGCCAGGGGAAGAGCAGACTGTGTTCCACAAGCCCAACATTTTCCTTCCCAGATGTCCTACTCAGGGGCTCACCAGGCTGATACTGCCTCATCTAGCCATGGGGTAGAACAGGGATATTAGATCTGCTGGGACTAAAGCCACACTCATTGCTCTTTAGAAAGAAAGGAGGGCTGAGAAGATGGCTTACCGGGCAAAGTGAGGACCCAAGTTCAAATCCCCAGAAACTTTGTAAAAGCCAAGCCTGTTAGCATCTTCCTGTCATCCCGGTGCTCCTGTGACAAGATGGGAGGCAGAGACAGAAGACTCTCTGGAAGCTTCCAGGCCAGTTAGCCTGGCATGCACAGCAGCAAACGACAGTCTGTCTCAATCAAGGTGGAAAATTAAGACTAACCCTTGAGGCTGTGGCTTGATCTCCCCATGTGGACCACAGCATATGCCTCCCCTCTCCCACATATACACAGAAAGAAAACCAGAATGATAGGACCAGCTCCCTCATTTTACATATGGGAAGACTAGGACCTCAAGTTAGGCCACTTCTGACCTGAGTGTTCTTTAACCTTAGGCTGTCATTTGTGTGACAGATGCTATTGGTAATACTGTGATACAATTCCAATTGTGAGAAGATGCTAGCCTTTGCCTCCTGCCATTAACTAGTGCCCAGGGACTCCCCGAGCTACCTTGGCATGCTCTCATGTAGAACCTCAGAGCAGGGCCCTGGAAGGCTCTGCCCCTAGGAAGTCTTGGCACAGCACTGTAATCATGGATTCAGGAAACACTGCTCTTGGGTTACTTAAGTATCTCCACATAATTAGAAGAGGGAGAAATAAAATGTCAGAAGGAAATATGCATTTAATTCATGTTAAAGAGCCCTGTTCATTTCTCAGTCTTGGCCCTTTCTGTTCCTGCTTTGATCCTTGGTCACTGTAAATCAGTTCAAAAAGTGATTTCAAAATAGAAAAGGACCAGGAAGTAGAGGGGCAGCCCTTCACATTTAATCTTGCTCTGGTGCCAGTTAGGATTTTAATTTTGAAGCGTGGTAAGAAGGCAGAGGTGGCCTTTGGCCCACTGAGAAGCAGAATAATCTTAAACGCAGACAGACGGACTGGGAGTGGGGTTGGGGCGAGGATCCAGGGTGTGTGTGTGTGTGTGCGCGCGCGTGTGTGTATGATTTCCATCACAAACTACCTAAAATAAAGATTTCTCTCAAGTCTGGTGGGAGGAGCAGACATCTCCCGTTCCTTCTTAATGGGAACGTGAGCAAAACCATTCCAAAGAATGAACTCAACCTGAGCTCTTTTTAAGAAGATGTAAAGAAAAAAAAAAAACCCGGGAAAGGTGAAGAAATGCGACTTTATTAAAATTTACTTAGGGAAAAACAAATGTCACTTTCCAAGGTTCCCATATCTTTGAGACTGTCAAGAGGTAAATCAAGAAAGGAAGGGGTTGGGTGGGTGTTTGCGAATTTTAAGCTACTATGAAATAAATCTGAGCGACTACCGGGTTAGCTGACCCGTCTCTCTGGGATCACCGCGGCCGGCTTGCTCTGCCCCCTAGCGGACATACGTGGTGCCGCAGCTCCGGCCTCCAGCTGTGGAAAAGCTGGCCCGCCACCTTCAGACAGCGCCGCGTGCTGACGCGATCGACTCACAGCCTAGCTGGCGCTCTCCCCTTGCCTTCTTACAGCATCCAGCCACCAGCGCAGGCTAGGGGATTGCAAAGACGCCGAGATCTACCCGTGGTGACTCGGAGGGTGGCGCCCGCAGCTCTCCCAATCTGGGCGGAGAGTCCACGTCTCTCTGAGGCCATCCACTGCGGTGCAACTTCCCCGGTGGCAAGGCAACTTTGGGCTAACCTGCAGTCTCACTTCAGGTGGCTGGGTCCTGGGCACCGTGGGAACAGGATGGCTAGGACCTACCTGTAGGACCATCAGGTTCGAGGGAAGGCTCTGGCGTGTCTTGTACCTCTAGTTCTCGGAGGTGCTCTGGATGTTCTGAGAGGCTGAAAAGTGATAGCTTGGATGAAGATGCAAAGCCCCTGACTGTCGGGGCTCCTGGGCTGGGGGATTCCTGCGAAAGGCATCCCCTGGGGTCTCTGCCATAGCAGCCTTTCGTTGTGCGGAGGTGGGGAGGTAAGGCGGGGGGAGCACTAGTCTTGCAGGCAGGAGTCCCTCCGGAAGCAACCGGCCTTGGGAAGTTCTGGGAGCCGGGGTTGAGTCTTGGAAGCAGGAGGTGATGAAGGATGGGGTGAAGCTTTTCGGGGGACTCTAGGAAGATGTACCTATAGTAAAGCTTACCAAGATGGGGGTTGGCTTCGGGATCCCTTAGGAGGCGGCTGTGCTGTGTCCTGACGGGAGAGGTATAGGTTTGGGAGTTCTCTGCGGGAAGAGGCTGCTGGGGTGTGTGTCCTTGTTCTTGGGGAAAGTGGTTAATCGCAAGCGTCCTCTCTCTGCAGGCAGAGCCGCTAACCTTTTCCTGGGACTCAAACATCCGCAGAAGCTCAAAGAAGGTACCTCAAATCGGGATTTCTACGGTCACCACCGAGAAGTCACCACCCCTGAGCAGCCCCATGGCAGGGCTTGTGCCCTGAGACTCAGGTAACTTCAGATTCCCAGGAAGGGGACACGCACGACCCACAACGCGCGTCCTAAGTGAAGCTCAACGGTCTTCTCACGGTCCTTCTGGTTTGTTTCAGGGAGAGGACAGGCAGGATAGTGCCGGGGTGCTCCAGTAGACACCTGGACCGAGCACCGGGCCCCGCCCCACGTGCCACGCTTTAAAGAGCTGTAAGGCCGGGTGCTCCTTCAGGGTCGCGGTCGCAGTCATGGAGGGCACGCCCGCAGCCAACTGGAGTATCGAGTTGGAGCTCGGGAGTGGAGTGCCACCGGGGGAGGAGGGTAACCGTACGGCCGGGCCGCCACGACGCAACGAGGCCCTGGCGCGTGTGGAGGTGGCGGTCCTGTGCCTCATTCTGTTCCTGGCTCTGAGTGGCAATGCGTGCGTGCTGCTGGCGCTGCGCACGACCCGCCACAAGCACTCACGCCTCTTCTTTTTCATGAAGCACCTGAGTATCGCCGACCTGGTGGTGGCTGTGTTCCAGGTGCTCCCGCAGCTGCTGTGGGACATCACCTTCCGTTTCTACGGGCCCGACCTGCTGTGTCGTCTGGTCAAATACTTGCAGGTGGTGGGCATGTTCGCCTCCACCTACCTGCTGCTGCTGATGTCGCTTGACCGTTGCCTGGCCATCTGCCAGCCGCTGCGCTCGCTGCGCCGCCGAACCGACCGCCTGGCGGTGCTGGCGACGTGGCTCGGCTGCCTGGTGGCCAGCGCGCCGCAGGTGCACATTTTCTCGCTGCGCGAAGTGGCGGACGGCGTCTTCGATTGCTGGGCGGTCTTCATCCAGCCCTGGGGACCCAAGGCCTACGTCACATGGATCACGCTCGCCGTCTACATTGTACCGGTCATCGTGCTGGCCGCCTGCTATGGTCTCATCAGCTTCAAGATCTGGCAGAATCTACGACTTAAGACGGCAGCGGCGGCGGCGGCCGCCGAGGGGGATGACACGGCCGGTGGAGCTGGGCGTGCGGCATTGGCACGAGTCAGTAGTGTGAAGCTTATCTCCAAGGCCAAAATCCGCACAGTGAAGATGACCTTCATCATCGTACTGGCCTTCATCGTGTGCTGGACGCCTTTCTTCTTCGTGCAGATGTGGAGCGTCTGGGATGTCAATGCGCCCAAGGAAGGTAGGGCGGGTGGACAGGAAGAGGGTGGCAGGGCCAGGCCCTAGTTCTACTATCTCTGTACTCCCAAGGTTCTGGGTTCTTTCTGGTTTCACACCATCATCATTCTCTGGTCCATAGACTTTGAGGAGGTCACTTCTCTGAGTCTCCAGGACTACAGCATAGAAATACCCACGAAAGTACAAACTTGTGCCAGAAGGCAGGCAAAACTTCCAGCACAGGCCTCGGGCAACTTGCAGTGTGAGAATTCTTATTGTGGAGGGGGAAACCGAGGCAGGCGACTGTCTTTCCTATAGAGAGACAGAAGGGAGGTGGGTCTTCAACCTGAGCACAGGCTCAGGCTTCCTCTACTTTGAGTTCACTTTAGACTTTAAGTCGGCCTGAACACACAAAGTCATGGTTGGATGGGGTCAGCCTTCGGAAGGAACAGTTGGTCCCGTGGAAGCGGAATGGGAAGCTAATGGAAGCTGAATAGGCCCTCCAAGGGACCTCTGGGCAGATCAAGACAATTCCAGAGTGTCTCATGTGGCAGCAGAGGTAGTGGAGAGTAGGTTAGAGGGCAGGGACAAGGCTGGGATGTCCAGGAAGGGAGCTAAGGGGACAGTGATCACCTTTAACCGGGAGGTTGTGTGATTGTGATGCAGGAGGGAAGAGCCATCCATCCTGGAGGAGAGTGAGGTTATAGGATAGGACGGTGGCCTGCATGTATTAGAAGCCTCGTGGGGGTTGAGGAAGGAGGAAGGGGCTGGGGAACCAGAGAGCTAGGGAAACATGTCTGATGATGACATGGCCTGGTCTCCCTTCACAGACCAGCCAGAAAGGACTTATCTATTCTAACCCTAGATGGTCCAAAATCATATTATGGATATAATCACTGATGCTCCTAACACCAAATCCCTCTGCTTGGGTAGCTAGGTTCTCAGTGCAGGGAACTGGAGTTTCGCTGCTCGTCTCTGCTCTTTTCTGGAAACCCCAGACCCCTGGATTCATTGAGCCATCCTGCCTTGCTCCATAGTGGCCAGGACACCTGTCACTCAGTATTTACTGATAGCCTGTGGTATGCACGGCAAAGATTGTTTTGAGGATGCGGTCTCTGGTCATACATTACAAAGGCCTTAAAAAATTATTTCTACTGGGTCACACAGCAAGTTTGGTCAAAGCGACAGCTCAGCCTGGGGTTTCCTGAACCAGAAAATGAAGAGCCACAGCCAGAGGACTGTGTGAGGCACAAGGCTGAAATTGGAGTTTTAAAATAAGGCTCCAGGCCTAGCTGCTTCCTCAGCAGGATTTAAGGATCCTAGCCCTTGGGGTACAGAGGGACTCTAATGCCAATGGCGGCAGATCTTAGATGGCACCTCTTAGGGCAAGTCTGGGGGATACCTGCTGTATTAGTAACTCCTCTGATCTCTGTAACAAAAGTAACTGAAGGAAGAAGGGTTTCTCTTGGCTCTCAGTTTGAGGGTACAGTCCCTTATGGTGGGAAGGGGTAATAGCAAGGTATGATGTGACGGTCACATTGAGGTCATTGGCAGAAAGCAGACATAGATAAGTGCTGTTGCCCAGCTGGAATTATTATTCAGTCTAGGTCCCAGCCTACAGATGGTGGCACTCACATTCAGGGTAGGTCTTTCTCCCCTGTGTAAACCTCTCTAGAAATGTCACCCTCACAACATATCCAGAATGTATCTCCTAAGTGACTCTAAATCCTGTCAGTCATTAGACATGACCTCCATTCCCGTCTCCTGTTCTAACTGGCTCTGAGATGGTGGATTGGGACCCCTTTGTCCCTCCCTGACCCACTATGTCTAGCTCTTAGGATAAGGAAAGTTCCCTGTAGAGCCTGCAGTGCCTGTAGTGGGGACATCTTGGAGAGTCTTGTTCTTTGGTGACCTAGCCTAGTGGAAAGTCATGGAGAGAGTGGGCACAGGGACACTGGGCAGGCTTTTCCTTCTTGGCCCCAGAACATCCTCCAGCTTGATCCTGCAGCTTAAACATTGCAATCAGATGGGCAGTTTTCAGCTGCTTGGCTCCTGAAGAAGGACGGGTATAAGCTGCAAGCGACTTTAGCTCTCCAGCTCGCCAAGGTTTGATTAATGTTGGGGACTAGTGAGTGAGGCTTGCTGCACAGCCTTTTCCATCTGATAGGTGTCCGAGTGTGCTGGGAGAAATGAGGCAGTAAAGGTAGCAGGAGGCCTTGGATCTGTGAGCTTAGCCTGCAGTTGGGGAGGTCTTAGATTTGGGGAGCTAAGCCTATACCCTGGGCCACAGCATACTTTTTGCAGAGCCTGGGTTAGGGCTGGGGCTGGAACCTGCTTGCTTTCACCCCATCATCTTGTTCTGGCAAGTTAGAAAGCAAGAGCACCCAAAGGCAACTCCTACTGGCTGGGCTGTAAGGCTCTTAGACTTCATTAGGCTCGGCTGACAGAGGTCCTGACGCACAGGAAGAAGCAAGTCCGCATGAGAGACTTGTTGCCATCTGTAGGATTGGAGCCTCTCAATAGTGTCAGGGTTTTCCAGTCTGAGAAAGAGAGGTAACAACCGTGATGGAGGGGGACTTCCTCTCTGGGTATCAGTTTGAGAAGGCAGACAAATGCTCACCTGTGTGTCACCTATGTGTGCTTGGACTCTCTCCAATTCTCAACAAACTTGGCAAGTAGGTAAGTTCAGCCTGAACGGGAGGAGACTGAAGCCAGGAGACAGAAGCCATACTTCTTATTTCTGTCATAGTTCTTAATCTCCATGTAACCTCCCACAGGAGATGGACAGGCTGAATTGCCCCTCACTGCACCTCTCTGAGGGAAACCTCAGCATCAGGATTACCTAGGCTCTTGTCAAAATGCTGGTTTGTGCACCCCATTAAAGACCTGCAGGAACAGAAGAGACTCTTCCTCCTTGGCCCGATCATCCCGATATCCGGGTTTTTCTGAACTGATTTATATGTGCCCCACCCCATCCATGCCCCTGTCAATAACATGGTGTTCTCAGCACTCCAGGTCCCAAACCCCCATTGCTGGGATCCTAAAACCTTACATGGCTGACCTAGTCATGTCCCCCATTGTCTGTTCTCTCCTTTCTTCCCATTGCTGCCTTGCCTAGAAGCTTGGCTTTCCATCTCACCACTCTTGGTGGTTTGGGGCAGATCACCTTGTGTGTACGTAATTGTGTGTTCATTTTATACATGTGAGTGTCCACATGTATGTGTGTGTGTTGGTATACATCTGTGTATGCATGTGTTCATGTGGGTATGGGTGCATGACTAAACATGTGTGTGTGTGTATGCTTGTAAGTGAACCTCTGTATATGTGTATTCATTTTGGTGTGTGTTTGTGTGTATGTGTTGTATGTTCATGTGTGTTCATATGGGTGTTGTATAATTGTGTTTGCCTTTGTGCATGCATTTGCTTTCATGTTGGTTGGGTGCATGAGTGTGTATGGATTATGTGTTTGCTTCTGTAGGCGTTGGTTCATTTGCATTTGGGCATACACATATGTGTATATGTGTATGTTCATGTGTATGTGTATGCACTGTATATTTACTTGTGTTGGTGTTGGTTCATTTGCATATAGGGATGCATGTGTGTGTCATGTGTGTTTGTATGTATGTTGGTGCATGTAGGATGCAGGGAGCATTAGTGTGACTGCATGTATTTTTTTTGTGTGTGTGTGTGCTATGTTCACGTGAGAGTGGGTGCATGCACATGAATGATTATGCATGTGTGTTTAGGTTTTCATGCACTTGTACACATGCGCATGTGGTAACCCGAGGGCAACCTTCTCAGTGGCTCAGGTGCTTTCCACTTTGCTTTTGAGATATTGTCTCTTACTGTCCTGGAACCCACTAACTCAGCTAGGCCGCTTGGCCTATGAGAGCCTCAGTTTCCTTCTCTATCGCCTCAGCAGTGTGTGTGTGAGGGGGTGGCAAGCCTGTACCACTGAGGTGTCTTTTCAACATGGGTGCTGTCGATATAACTAGGTTCTCATGCTTGCAAGGCAAGCACTTTCCCAGCTGAGCGGTTTCTTCAGCCTAATATGGTGTCTGCTTTCAAAAAGTAAGAAGCAAATTTTAACAAATGCCAAAGCCTTAGGGAGCCAGTGTGTGTGTGGGTGGTTTTGAGAGCAGTAGTAGGGTGGGCTAGGGCAGTGGTAGTAGCTAGCTGGCCTGAGGTGCTGAGATGAAGGGTGAAGGGCAGAGGAGTGCCTAGCTAAGTGGATTTGGAAGTGTCCCACCTAGACCGTTGGTGAAGGAGAGGAGAAGAGACCAGGTGTCCACAGTGTCCTTCTCTTGGGCTGCTTGCTCCTCTGCCCTAGTCACTGGAAGCAGCTTCTGTTCATTCTCTCAAGCAGTTCTTGGCCAGGAGATGGCGCTTCTGTGTCAGGCCTCTGTTCCTCTGGCCACAGCTCACACCTGAACAATAACACTGGTTTGTTCTCTCTCTACCCACCTCGCTATCTTGAGTTCGAACCTAATTTTCCCAGAGGGAATTGCATTTGAGTCCAGTCACCCAGTTAGCAGGCCATGTCCTGTCATCTAACAGGGAGATTGTCTTTTTGCCTTTCCGATGTGCTGGAGGAGGTGGCTGATCTATCAAGACTTCCTGTCTGCTAATTTCATGCTTCAATTCAGGTCAGTCCCTTATCGACCTCTTCTTATTTTCCAGTCTCTGCTTGCAGCCGGGGACACATCATCAAGTGGGACATAGTCTCCAGCCCGGGAGTATTAAAAAATAATGAGACCAGGATGAGATGACTCCACACTAGAAGTATCCATTTCCCATGTAATGTCAATGTTCGTTGGAGGCAGGCAGTGGCTGATTCTGCATCCCTGGGGGTTAGGGGGACCAGGAGAATTTCAGAGCAGAATCAGTGTTTGAAAAGTTTTCAAATGGCTGAGCAGGAGTTTGCTGTACAAAGAAGCAGGTACACATTAATAGTTGAAAGCATTAGACAGTTACTGTATTATTTTTCTCCATTCTCTATCCATATGAGTTGGGATAGTTGGAAAGAGTTTTAGTTGCACACAAATTACTGAGGTCCTGGTTAAAAGGCTGATCTGACTGGGCTCATGGCGGGTGGAGCCGAGAGCCTGCATCTTTGGCACATGTACAGATGATGCTAAGTGGTACCCATGAACCCAGCCCTCAACAACACTGTGGGTAGAAGAGCTTCATGGTGTAGACTGTGACCCGAGCCTGTTCCTTGCCTCCCACATGCTTCCATATGAACTAGTGACATTGAATATGGAGGAAGATCTAGCTTTTCTCCAGAAGCCCAACCCTATGGCCTCACATGTTGGCAGATGTGACCAGAACCTGAACAAAGGCCATTTTAATATCAGTAACCCAGATGCCCTTCATCCTAGCCCCGAAATGCATGGGGCTAGTACACCACAGAGAGTTCCAGATCAATCCTAGTTTTAAAAGTTCAGTCTTTGCCAAGATGCATCCATGTGACATATCCTGGAACCCCATCTTTATGTAAATATGCATTTAGAAGGAATATTTTGAAAGGCTTGCCAGAGCCCCCCTGCTACCCCAGCACAAGTCCCTGTAGTAACAGGAGCTTCTCCTCTGTTTTACATCTTCTGGGGGAATCCTTGCCCAGGAGGCTGGCTTTTTGGCTGAGGCTTTTAGGAAGAGGCTAGTGGATATGACTCAGAGGAGAGGGGCCATAAGCCTTTGTTTGCACTGTGTGTGAATGCCTGGGTTGTCTCAGGAACAACACAGCTTGCAGGGCTATGGCCAGCTGTCTACCAGCTGTTCTGGACTAATTTGGGCCCTCGATGCAGAGTACAGTGAGTGCCCAGAAGTACAAAAGGGGGAGCTCTAGGGGCTTGAGTAAAGCTGGTCTGGTGGGGATGAATGCTTGTTGCTATCCCCCCACAGCCTTCTGCTTCCTTCCACCCATGAATCACAACAATGAGACAAATGGACAGGAAGCTCTCTATCAGGTACATGGCACTCTAGCACCTGACTCTGGCTAGCACTGTGTTGTTGCTTTCGCCCATGCTCCTGCCTGGTAATGGGAGTTCCCATTTGCAAGTGTCCCACATCCTAGCCTCTCCTGCCTCTCCCCCAGATGCTGCCACTTTCAGTTAGTTCAGAGATGAACATTTCACTCAATGCGTGAATCCCTGTGCCCAGGAACTTGATGAGTCTACATGGGTCCCCAGTGCCAGCTTAGACCTGCCAAGGATAGACTCATTGGATTCAGAGGGTGGATAGATGTTTGATTTCCTCCATCCCCAGGCAGCTTCTGGGCAACTGGATGGCTCAGCATGCCCACCCATTGTCCCTTTCTGGCAGGGACCAGCCATACCAGGTGGATAGCCTGGGCACCTGCCCAAGGCCTCTGCGCATGAAGAGGGTTTGATTTTTATTTCGTGAGAGTGATAATATTTTATATCTGACTCTTCTGGTGAGTTCTCTGAAGGATGAAGGTCTTATCCTGCTGCAGAGACCCACCCTGCTGGGCTACTACAGTGCTGGCAGTGTAAGTTTCCCCAAGTGGATTCTTTTGAGTTTCTCTAGTGTATACATCTGATCTCAGGGCTCTGTTTTTCTTTTCTTTTCTTTTCTTTTCTTTTCTTTTCTTTTCTTTCCTTTTCTCTTCTTTTCTTTTCTCTTTTCTCTTCTCTCCTCTTCTCTCCTCTCCTCTCTCCTCCTCTCCCCTCCCCTCCCCTCCCCT
>NW_021620588.1:1998211-2026699 GCF_004785775.1 Grammomys surdaster
CTAGTTGTTTGCCCGGATGGTATCTTCTCTTCTCTTCTCTTCTCTTCTCTTCTCTTCTTCTTCCTCTCTCTTCTCATTTTCTTCTACCTATCTCTTCACTTCCCCCTCCCTCCTCTCTCTCCCTCCTTCTGTTTTAACAGTGCTAGAGGAAAAGGAATTAAGGGCAGCTTCTTTAGCTTCTAATTAGGACCCGGTCCTTGGACTTAAATAAATGACAACAGTTGATCCTGTCTTTTATCCATAGCAACAGGCAATCCTTTCACTCTGGCTTTAAGAAGACACTTTCTATTTTCCCATTTTCCTGTGTGGCCTTCAATGTCCAGATGAGGAAAGCCACACTCAGAGGGTGGATGTGTCTTGGAGAGGGATGGGGGAGGGATTCAGACCTGAGGGTTTGGGAGGAATCCTGTATTCCAGGTGTTCCTCCTTGGAGTAGTTTCTCCTGGGCTCAGATCTCCTTCTGTGTCTTGTATCCCTTCCCAGGCTACTTTTGTGCATGCCTCCATGCCCCTATTCTGGCTTCTGTATCTATCTCTATCCCGATGCCATGATGGCTTTGTCTTCTGAGAAACGTGACACAAGGCTAGGCTTACAAGGATCTTGCAATCTGGGATGTCTCTGCAAGGAAGACAGATGAAGGCTGGGTTTCTGGCCTTTGAGCATCTCTGCATTCATAAGCATTCATAAGAATTGGCTACTCTTCTGTCCAGTGAGGCAACAAGAGCCTCTCTCCCCCATGAGCACTGAGCAGCCTGTGCTAGCAGCTGAAGAGTGAGCTCTGAGTCTGAAGGGGTGAGACTGCAGCTCCCCTACTTGAAGAGATGGGACCACACCATCTTCTTCTTGCATGGCTGGGACTGCAGCATCCTCTTCCTGAAAGGGTGGGACTACAGCATCTTATAACCTGTTGCATTTGCCTAAAGGCATAGACTAAGTCAGCTAATACCCTTCGAAAGCAGATATGTCCAACCTTTTAGCTTCTCTGGACAACACTGGACAAAGACAAAAGATTGTCTTGGGCTACATGTTTAGATTTCAAGGATGTCCAATCTATAGCCTGAAGGTTTTGAGAACATACATATGTTTATTTTGTGTGACATTGAGACATGATGTTGTCATTGACAGAGTTCTTACTTGAGAACTGAACAGTCAAGCTTCAAAAAAAAAGAGCGTGCTGTCTTAAGTAAGTTTACAACTTTATGTTGGTTAGCATGTAAAGCTTTCCCGGGCTGCATATAACCTGTAGGCTGTAGCCTGGGTGCTCCTGCAAGCATTAGCGAACCAGTCTGCATGTTGGGAAAGGAGATAAACACAGGCAGGATCTCAGTGCGGGAGAGGACCAAGGGACGATGTAGCCCTGGACCTCCAGCTTGCGAGGCTGCTTAAGCAGGAGGCGGGGGGGGGGGGACGGTCTGCGCTCAGAGCTGCTGAGTCCTGGCTTACGCTCTTGCTGAATAGCAAGTCTTAGAACTTCCCAGTGATGTAGGTCCCCCAAATCTGCAGTACAAGGTTAGACATTGCCAGGACACAGAGAAAGACAATGCAAGCCAAGGGTTCCTTTATTCATTTTGAGTTATTTGTTCTGTGGTGGTGCTAAGCCCACATCTCAAAGAGCTTAAACCTTCCAGACATGGACAAGCTGGTGGAGATGGGCAGTTTCTCTGTGCAGGCCTCAGGGTGTGGACCCTTTAAGCCAGCACAAGTGTCCACATGACTGCTGGCCTTCTTGGCCACACTCTGGAAGCAGTCAGTGACAGACACAGCCATATGGCTGTGAAGCTTCCAGAAGCTCAGCCACAGGGTCTTGCATCTTCACCTCACCCAGTGTGTTTTACATTCCCAGACACACCCCAGCCCAGGGAACACAGGTATGCCTGTTTAACATGTACTGGGGATTACAAAAGCAACCCGTGTATCAAGCGCATCCCTTCCAATGCAGCAGTGTTGGTGGCGATGAGGAGACCATGCTCCTGTCAAGGGATTTGAACTCTGAACCACCCTTGCCTGTCAGCCACGTTAGTTTCACGGCATTCCAGTGAGGAGCACTTTTGCTTCCCATCTCACTGATGAGGAATCATGGGTCCAGAGACATTGAGTAACTTCCCCTAGAACACACAGCTCCAAAATATAGAGCCAGATCCTCGTCTAGATCTGTGTGTCTTAGAAGCAAAGTCTCAAATCAGTTCTGCTGACTGAAGTGTGGGAGTGGCTTCTTTCTGTGGCCTGGGCTGCTCTAAGTGCACTTGCTCCCTCCTCAGTGCCCTCAGCATCTACCCTTTAACGCATGCCCCTCCTACAGGCACTGCACCAAAGACTGCCTGACTTTCCCTAAGGATGACAAATACTTAGGCTTGTGGGGTTCAAGGTCTTATTCATAGCTGTTTGAGTCTGCCCCTGAAGTGCAAAAGCAGCCATCGACTGACTGCCTGTGAATGGGTGGCCATGGATACATTCTAATAAAACTTTATTGATTAAAAACAGAGTGCAGGCAGATTTTAGCCCATGAGCATAGTTCGCTGACTCTGGATCTGTGCTTGGGGACTCATCTGTCCTTGAGAAGGATAATGATCCACTGGAAATCCTGGTCCTTTCCCAACCACTCACCTCTAGGGACTCTATATTTGTCATAGGAACAGGGATCTTCTCTCTGTGGTCTGCACTGCACTTGTTCAGCCTGTCTGGGCCTTGGTTTTGGGGCTGAGATTTGCTAATGGGAACCTATTTAGACCATGGGAATGAGAACCCATTTTCAAAAGAAACAAGCTTCGTTACTTTTGAATGGGAAGGTGCAGTGTGTGCGTGTTCTCAAGGTCATCTTTGTTCTCTGTAAACTGGGGTGCAGATCATTCTGGGAACTGCACCATCTGGGAAGCCTTGAACAGGGGTGCTGACATCAGCCTGCCTGCATGGTCCCATGTCTCAGGGAACAGTACCGTGACATAGGCCGACAATGTTCCCATGTTTCACTCATTCTAAATGCAAATCCCTGATGTCAGTCACCCAGGTGACCATCAAGGTGACACATGGAGAGGATCCATCCCCAAAATACCCAGAACTATAGAGGTTTTGCTGGATTTTGGAATATTTGCATAAATGTAATAATCTTTTTTGAGGTTTGACCCGAGTCTAACCATGAAATTCACACACACTTCATGTATACCTTGCATGTATATTCAGCCCAAAGGGAGTTTTACTTGGGATTTTTACTGAGGTTGGGTTTTGACTGATGTACCACATGAGGTCTGGTGTGACACTTTCTAGTTGAGTAATCATGTCAGCATACACACTCTTTCTAATTCGGAAGCACTTGAAATGCTGCGTTTTCTCATGAGGCGTGCTCAGCCTGTACTTTGTAATTGTACACAGTGGGACAGCCTGGTCTAGTCTGGTGCCTTTGGGTCTGACTCTGAGATTCCCTCTTTTATTTCATCTCTATCTTCTCTGGGGCTGACAGTTTGTTTCACTATGTTTGGCCTTTATTGATTTTTTTTTTTTGCCTTT
Source organism: Grammomys surdaster (assembly GCF_004785775.1). NCBI lineage: Eukaryota > Metazoa > Chordata > Mammalia > Rodentia > Muridae > Grammomys > Grammomys surdaster. The sequence continues at coordinate 2,001,713 of NW_021620588.1, forward strand.
TAATGACCTTGAACATATTCTATTTTTAGTCTTGTGGGCAACTTTAACCTTAAGGCATCCCATCAGCATTCATCTTCTCTTTACCCAGCCAAACAAAAAACAAATAGAAAATTCTCTTTAAGGAAACCAGGGAATCTGTTCATAGTGGCTTTTCTTCTTTTGTTGTTTTGTTACTGTGTTTATTTTGGGGATTAGATGTTCCTATTTGGATTTCTAAAACTCTTCTGGCAAGCTTGCTTTATTTATTTATTTATTTATTTATTTATTTATTTATTTAGTCTATTGTAGCTTGCTTCTGTGCCAGTTGGCACACCAATGAACTATATCAATAGCTCTTAAGCTTGACTGCTCTGCAGAACCCTGAGGTCCCTTTCTACCACAGCTGAGCCCCCTCCTTGGGGTCTTAAAACTTTTATTTTATCCAGGTTCTCAGGAGCTGCCCTGCTTGGGCTTGCCTCTCTCAGAACCACCCAGGCATCCCAGCTGCTACTCTTCCGTGGCTGCTGGGGACTTCACTGGCAAGCCTCTGTTCTCTGCACCCAGGCCCTGCTACCCCAGCCTCCTAGGGAAGATCTCTTCCCTGGGTTGATTTGACTTCCAGAGTGAGTTTTGAAAAGTTTTTTTTTGTTGTTGTTTTTTGTTTTTTTGTTTTTTTGTTTTTCTGAAAAAGAAAGCTGGTGGGTTTGCCCAGCCCCGAGGGGAATCTTCCTTCATGAGTGATGGCCAGGCAGAGGTTCTTAGTCTCACTGTCATTTTCCTCCTGCATTTCTAGAGAAGCCACCAGGACTTTTTTTCAAAAACAGTCTCCAGTCTTCAGATTTAAGGCCAGTGAAAGAAGCCTAGATTTTGTTCGTATTCCTCCTGCTTGAAAGTGTCTAGGATTAAGTTTGTCTCTTCATTCTGGTGTCCACAGAGCCTGGTTGGTGTCTGGCATGTGTTGAAAGCCATAACCTGTTACGGGGCACTCCTGGGTACCTGGTACTCCTTGATCCTTGCTGGCTTTCAGGCAGGTTGGGAATTCTCATTATTCCACATAAAAATGAAGGGACTGAAGCCTCCGAGGGAGATATGGCCATTAGGTGCAGTGGTTGGTACTGGCTGGGCCATGTATATGCAGGCTGAGATCTCCTGCCTCCCCCCACCCCATGTTCTTGGTTGTCCAAGTAGCAGGCACTCAGGCATTTGCTGGGCAAGCGGCCATGATGCATACAGTACCCGAAGGACAGAGGCCTTCAGTGCCTGGGGAAGCTGGAGGAAAGAGCAAGGGCGAGGTAGCTTTTAGGGCTGTGCTGTGTCCTGGTAAGATCAGGGAGTGAACCCCAAGCAAGGATGTAGGACAAAGACATACCATGTGTGGCTGGCACCTTGTCTTGTGATTCAGCCAGTGGTACCTGGGATGGCTGTTGCTGGGGCAACCATGGCTGAGTCAGGAAGGTCTGGGATGGCCCCAGAGTGACACCCTGTTCTCCTTTCCTCCTGACCCACCCCACAGCTTCTGCCTTCATCATTGCCATGCTCTTGGCCAGCCTCAACAGCTGCTGCAACCCGTGGATCTACATGCTCTTCACAGGCCACCTCTTCCACGAACTTGTGCAGCGCTTCCTCTGCTGCTCGGCTCGTTACCTGAAGGGCAGCCGGCCTGGAGAGACAAGCATCAGCAAGAAAAGCAACTCATCCACCTTTGTCCTGAGTCGTCGCAGCTCCAGCCAGAGGAGCTGCTCTCAGCCATCCTCGGCATGAGCCATAGGCCTGGCCCACCAGGCCAGCCGCTGGGTTGTGTGGCCTCTGGCCTTCCCCCTGGTGGCTGTGCATGGAGCTGTATAAGGTGCCTACTGGTTTGCATCCCTCCTCTCCTTGGGTTGGCTAGAGTGTGTGTCATATTCTGATTTGGGGTGGGGAAATGTCTCCATGGGAGATGATGGGGTCACTCATCCATCAGCGGGTCATGTGGACTCCCACCTGTTGCTACTACCCTGATCCAAGTGCTCCTGGGTGGTGGGTAGACTCTCCTGCACTTGGCTTTTGTTCCTCCCCCCTCCCCTTGTTTATCCTGGTGTCTTGTAAAAGACAGTACACCTAGGATTGGTGACCCGTTGCTTGAGGAAGCCCAGTGGGCTGAGACAAGGAGTGGGAAATGAGGCTGCAGATGCAGAGTGGTGCTAATTCCCTTCTGACCTGAGTTGTGTGGACAGATCTTAGCATCCGTAGGGCATCCCAGAAAGCACTGGGATCTGGAAACTGAGTCATGAGGCCACGTGGCTCTAGAAGGCAATGAGAACAAGAGCCGAAATGATGAAGATGCTGTTGCCTGACAAACACTTGGGAAGGAAAAGGGAATGAGAGCTATCCAGGACAGACGAGCGAGGAGAGCTGATTGTACATGACACTGACCCGTGCATATGTAATCCTAGGAGCACACACATACATATGTGTACATGCACACACATGCAAGTAGCCTTTCTCTTCCCCGCTGTGTCTCCTTTGCCCTCCCCTATCTCTCCCCAGAGCTGACAGATGAATAGCAAGGTTATTGACAGATCAATGTACAAAGATGGTTCATATTTTGTTATACTGGTGACCAATGGGAAAGTGAAGTTAGGAGCGTCCACACATAAAAGTCCCAGAATGAGTAAAGGAGGGCTAGGGTTAACAGAGAAAATAAGTGTAAGCCTGTGCCCTGGAAGCTGCAAGCAAGCACTGGAGGAAAATAAAGGAGAACAAATAAATGGGGCCACCTTGTGCTTATGAATCAGAGGCGTAATATTGTCGGACAGATTTGATGTAATCCTCATCAAAATCCTAGCTGGCTTCTGTAGAAATTGATAAAGTAATCCAAAAATTCCCAAGGAGATGGGAATTGGGGTGGTTAAGATGCTTTGGAATTTGTGGTGGGTGCACAATTCTGAGAATGTATTAAAAATTAATAAAACAAACTCCAGAGGCTGAAGAGAGATGGCTCACTCAGAGACGTGTGTGCTGAGTGAGAACCCAACTTCAGCATCCCAACATCTATATAGAAGCCAGGCTCAGTATGTCTTAACCTCAGTCCAGGGGTGTCGTGGAGGGGGTGACTGGTGGATTCCAGAGACTTGCAGTGCAGCCAGCCTAGTAGATTGACCAGCTTCGAGTTCAGCAAAAGACTCTATCTCAAGAAAAATAACTAAGTCAATAAAAATAACTCGGACAGTGATGGAAGACTACACCGGAAGTTGACCTTTGGTCTCTACATGTACCTGTGGTTATAAAACATACACACACTTACAAACAAGCAGAAACACACACACACGCACGCACACACACACACACACAACCACTAAACTATATACACTTAAAAATGTGAAAAAAGGTTTAAGAGCTGAGTTCTGGGAAAACCAAAATGATGGATGAATTTCTTGGCCTATCTTCCTCGAATGCAGTTTCTCCCGTGACTCACCACCTCCAAGTGTCTGCAGGAGAGGCAGGCTCTATTCTGGCTTGTAAACACAGTGACCATCCCTATTTGGCTGTAACAAAGGCTGGAGAGATTCTCTGCAGCTCCGTGGCCTGTCTTCTTTAGAACAGCATTTCCCCAGGACTCTCAAAGGATTTGTTTATCTGATACACATGCTCTCAAATGTCCTCTCAGCCTAGAGGGCAGGATATGACTCTGTCTCAGAAATACCTTTGGCCATTAAATATAAGACACAACTGAATAGTGGCTTTCTGTTTGTGGCTGGTCACTGTGCACTCTGGAGTCCCTTTGAAATACCCATACTTAATTCAGGGCTTACTGAAATATATCAAGGGAGCTTCCAAAAAGCCTATAAGATCCCCAAAAGCCTGTAGATCCACTTTCTCACCCCTCCACCCACATCTGAACACATTTTCTTTTGCTACACTGCACCATTTGCCCAAACCCACACACATGCCTATGTGCACACATGCACACATGAATATGAGCCAGTACAATCCAATGTCCAGGGAGGAGGGAGCCATGTGACACAGTGCCCATGTTCAACATCTACAATTTAGGGCAAGCTAGTTGACACCAGCTAGAGACAGGAGGCAATGTCATTTATGGACCCAGGAGCATTAACCGTTATGCATGCAGTGTCACACCAACTAGTCCCTGCTCTTTGAGAAGCTAGCAAGATTTGGCTTTAGGGTGTCTGTGCCTATGTTCTAGACCATCCTGCTCACCTGGGTACAGACATGGCAGTAGCCTGTTAGCATTCATGTCTTGCAGATGTTCTGAGTCCCTGCTGTTCACAGAGAAGTTGCTATCCTTAGAGCCAACAGATGTCACTAGGAGTCAAGAGAAGGAGTGACTCATAGTCTGACCTTGGACACAGTGTTCCTGAGAGCCCCAGAGGGCATAGAAACCTATTGGGGGTGCTGCTGTCATTCTACATGAAAGCTCTAGCTGGTCTTTGGGTCTTGTCCTGACATCCATGTCTATGACATAAGTGACAATTGACTTCACCAGCAACACTGGATCGGCACCATACTGTCCTGATCTTACGGGAGAATATTTTTTATCATTTCTCCAATTGCTATTTCGCCAATGAAAGCTGAGGATCTCTAGGGGTTCAAAACACCCACCCCTCAATCCTGTGGCCTATATTCTCCTTTCTCAGACCCCACACCTGATGTCCCCAATGTCTCTTCCTATTTTCCAACCTGTTTACGATCCCCATGCAGGGTTGAAAGTTGTATTAAATTGGAGCATGGTGAACGTTCTGCAATGTTTCATTGTTCTGACCACGAGGAGTCAGTGTGCAAACTGTCAGAGTTATTTAGGCCCTGCAGGAAAAAGAGTCTGCATTTAAAAATCTGTGGTCTCCTTTTGGGACAAATCTGAGCCATCACTTCAGGGAGCACAAGGGGATGATGGTCCTGGCTTTCAGCACGTATCTTCTGTATTCAATTGCAATGAGATTCCCCTCAGCACACAGTGTGAATTCGTTGATATTGTTATCTCATGGACATTTGTGTGGTGCCCAGTGTCCCCTGCATCTGGTGAGTGACTCAGCCAATCCTGAAACACCTGCTTTACCAGCTGCTTCATAAATGGTGCACTTAATAAACATTTTTTCTGTATATTCCATTGCCTTTTTCCTCCCCCCACCAAGAACAGTAGCATCTTATATTAGTTTCTTGATAGGCTCTGGGGATACTTTCTGCTAATGACAGCTTCATGGACTGTGGCAGGGGCCAGAAGGGGACCTGATATTATTCCCTGGAGTCCTAGGTGTGCTGTGGTCTAGCTGGCAGTTTGGAATTATTTAGTGTCACCTTGAAGGGATCTGATTCCCAAGCAGGAATGTGGGGAAAGCAGTCTGAGCACTGGGTTGCTGAGGTTTGGTGTGTGTTTCTGGGGTGGAGGGGGGTGTTGTAAGTTCACACTGTTACTTTTATTTTCACAGCTAACCCAGATACATACCCTCTGGGCCTCCAGCATTCATGACGTTTGTTAGGGCTGATGGTACACACAGGCCCAATGGTGAGACCCAGTGTGTTCCCAGCTCAGTATCTTCTGAGCCAGAGGGGGGATTCCAAGAGGTCTGAGGTTGGGGCCTACTTTCACCAGTGCCCGGGGATGCTCACCTGCCCTTGGCACTCCTCAGCTGCCTCAGGGACAGCAGAAGTAATTTGAAAATAATCTCCTTGTGCGGGAGACCCTATTATGCCCAGCCAACGAACAGAATCCTGAAGGAAACAAAGTTTAGTTCTGGTTTTCAGTTTCAGAGGACTACCTGAATTTTCTGGGTTTCAGAACTAGTGAAGGACACACAACCACCTCACAGACACAAACAAAGCATAGTGTTCCCTGGTGCAGCCGAAACCCTTTATTGTAGCACCTTCTTCATGCTGGCAGTCACCTCTTGCTCTCCCTAGCATGAGGAGACAAGTCACACCTCTAGAAGACTGGTGCTGGTTTGTGCTATTACAGTACATGTGAACGCAAAGCCTTGCGCTAGCTGCCTCTTAAGGAACCCTCCGCTCAGGCAGGGTCGCCGGGGATCATGGTAGGCTGAGCAGAGCAAGGATGCCTGTGTTTCCACAATGGGCTGTCTTTTCCTTTTGGCTCCCCCCTGCACCGTGTATTCCCATCTTGAGGTGGAATTGAGAGGAGTCTCAAAAGGATGAGCTCTCCGGCAGCCCATGTGGAGCAGAGCCACGGGTGCTCACCTGGCCTTGTTCCCCCTGCCCAGCCTTCCCCACAGCCCAGCCTGGCTTTAGCCTTCCCTTCGCAGCACCACCTTAATGTTGCTGCAGACCTGGCCCAGTGCAGCAAAGAGCGGGTTGCAGAAGGTGCGGATACACAGTGAGTAGATATGGCTGATGCACTGGATCTCGATCAGGTAGCTCTTAATGCAGGGCACCACGGCCCAGATGTGGCAGAAGGAGATACAGGCGAACAGGAATCCCCAGAGCAGGGCCAGTGGAACACCCAGCAGTGTAGACAGCAGGCGGTAGCACCAGTACTTGGAGACGGTGAAAGTGGTGTAGCTCACCTTCCACACACCGTCAAAGCTGTAGGTGCCCTCGGGCTCCGCAATCACGTCTTCAAAATCTACCTGCAGGAGTCAGAAGAGGACAGCTCAACTCACAGCATATGTGGGCTTTTCTATTGTTTGCTTGCTTACTTACCTATGTCAGAAACTCAGGGGGTGAGGCCAGGGAGATGGTTTAACAGCTAAGACCACTTGCTGCTCTCACAGAAGACCTGAGTTTGATCCTTAGCATTTACAGAGAGGCTACAATCACCCATAATTCCATTCTCACGGGATCTAACATCCTCTTTTGAATTTCATGGGTCCCAGGCACTCACAGGCTACATACATACATACATACATACATACATCATTCACAGGCCATATATATATATATATATGAAACATTCATACACATAAGTAAAATAAAACTAAACAAAAGATTTATATAAAAAAAAAAGGCACATGCCTTTAGCCCCAGCACTTGGAAGGCAGAGGCAGATGGATCTCTGTGAGTTTGAGGTCAGCCTGGTCTACAAAGTAAGTTCCAGGATAACCAGGGCTCTGTTACACAGATAAACAAACAAACAAACAAACAAACAAACAGAAAGAAAACCAGAAAAAAAAGGAAGAAAGAAACTCTGGGGACGTACGTTGAGCTTCAATGGGTCTTGATAGGGTCTGGGACTGCATCCCTAATGAGTGTCCAATGTGGATGATAATATTGTGTCCCAGCCCTGTTGACTTGCCACATACTATAGCTACAGGGTACTCTGAAACCTGTCCAGCCTCTTCATTCTATGCATGGGTAAGAGGATTCCCAGAAGTTGAGTAGCATGTTCAATACTGTCATGCTAGAGCCACAGTGCCTAGTATAGTTTGACTCTGCAATGTTCCTCAAAGGTAAAACCTTGGTACCCAACACAGTACTACTGGGAGATGGTGGAATCTTTGAGAGGTAGATTTAGAGGGAAGAAGCTAGGGCATTTGAAATGGGCTCTGGAGGGGATGCTGAGAACCCTGGCCTCCCCCATCCTTTTTTGCTCCCTAGCCATCAGGAACAGTTTGGCTCCACCACGCGGTCCTGCTATGCTGTTCATGTCTTCCCACAGGACTGAGAGCAACTGGTTGGCCATGGACTGTACCTCCATATCTGCAAGGTACATGAAACCTTTGTTCTCTGTATATTGCTTATTTCGGGTGTTTGTTATAGAGGTGGAGAGAAGACACTGCCAGTGTCCTGGATAGTTGTTAGCTTGACATAAACCCAAGCCATTTGGGAAGCGGGAACGTCTATTGAGAAAACTCCCCACCAGATTGGCCTACGGATAAGCCTGCTGTGCATTTTAAGAATTAATGATTGATGTGGGAGGTCCCAGCCCCCTGTGTGTGGTGCTACCCCTGGGCGGGTGGTGCTGTGGTATTTAAGAAAGCAGACTGAGCAAGCCAGTAAGCAGCGTTCCTACATGGCTTCTGCTTCAGTTCCTGACTCCAGGTTCCTGTCCTGCTTGAGTTCCTGTCCTGACTTCCATCTGTGGTGACATATGCCTGACATCAGTTAGCTGAAATAAACCCTTTCCCCCACAAGTTGCTTTGGTCATGGTATTTTATTATGGTGTAAATCCCAATGAAGACATTCCCTTTCTATTGTTATTATTATTATTATCATTATTGTCACTATCATCCTGAAGGCGTTGTAGAGCTAGGAGCTAAGATGAGAATTGGTTGGTAGAGCATTGGTCTAGCATATACAAAGCCCTAGCTTCAAGGTCACCCTCAATGATACAGAGTTTTAAAGAGTAGTTTGGATTATACAAGTCCCTTTCTCTAAACAAAAACAACAAAACACCAAAAAGTCCAAAGAAGTTGGATGGTTATATTTATCCTGCAGAGATTTATGGGTCCCTTAAAGACATGTCATAACCTTTGGTCCTCATGAAGCTAATGTAGACAGCTCATTACAGCACTAATTGCTGTATTAAGCCTGGATGGGGGGATTTAACTCTGACTATGAGGTTAGGAAATTTCTGGGGGAAGCTGGTGTCTGAAGACTACCAGGTGGACGGAGGACCTGCAGGTTGGAAAGAGTACCAGGGCTGAAGGAACAGAAACTACTGGAAGGTAGTTGACTATACAATGTGGCATGCAGGAGATGCAGGTGCTTTCCCAAAGGCTGATGCAAGCAAGAATGGAGTGATGCTGGAGAGGGGATGCAGGAGATTTCATTACCATGAGCCTTTCTGTGACAGTGGGCAGTGTTCAACTACATCTGGGTTTTGAGCAGCCTGTTTAGTTATTGCATCTGGAAAGTGGGAGTGTTTGTGGGTGAGAATGGATGCAGGGGTCACTGAGAACTTGGTGACACCCAGTTTGGGGTAGTAGCTTTGAGTTGGAAAGATGCATGGGCCTATTGTTACCTACATCCCAGCCCAGAACTGGCATCTTCACCTCTAGTTTATTGGAACAAAATTGGAGAGTTTCTATTTCTTCAGGGATCTCCCAAAATTTCGAATCTTAGGTGCTAGGCTGGAGGCATCTTCCAACCTAAGCTGGGTTCATTCACCATCCCCACCTGTCTATTGAAAGGTTCTGACCTTAGAGGCCTTCACAACCTCCTTAGAAGGCCTCCTGGGGTAACTTGTAGAGAGACCCTCATGGCCTCAGCAACTCTGGCAGCAAAGAGAGTCATTTGGATAAAGGCTTGCTTCTCTATCTTCTCTATCTCTATCTTTGTCTCATCTGGCCCCTTTCCACTGCCTTCCTTGTCGAACCTGTCCTGATCCTGCCTCCCTTTCATGCAACAGTCCCGAGGAATAGAGTTTCCTAATGACAGGCTTCCCATTCCTCCTCACAGTGCTGGGAAACATGAGGGCTCAGAGGTAGGAGCTCTAACCTGGACCAGGACCAGGCTCAATCCAAGCATCCTGACTACTCCACTGTCTTCCTGCTACCCTAACTGGGGTCGGATCCCAAGGCTATGCTGAATCCCTCAGGGAAGGTGACGACTCTCAGTGAGATCTAGCCCTTAATAGGCAGAACAACCTATTCCAAGACAGAATCTTTATCTTTACACCCACCCAGATCTGAGGGTCATCAATCACTGTAGCTCAGATTACCCCTTCATTCCAGCAACTTCCTCCATTTGACATACCTTTCCTGTTTGTGCCGGGCTCTAAAGTCACTGCTGTGCTTTAGAACCTGAGTAGCTACTTATTGGCTGGATAACCAAGCAGGTCATTGCGTTTTTCTGGGTTGCATTTTTCTTGCCCTGTTTTGTAGGAGTTGTCAGAGGATTGAATGAATTGAGACATACAAATACTCAGAACCCTTAATGGCACGGTTAGGAATGGCTAGCTGCTGCTAGAGTTTGGATACAAAATGTTCTCTAATGGAACAATTGTTAAAGCCTTGGTCCCCAGGGAGGCACTACCGGGAGACCAAAAAACCTTTTTTGTTGGCGTCTAGTGGAAGATTGTTAGACTATAGGTGTGATGTGCCCTTCAAGAGAATTTTGTGCCTTCCTCTTTCTTTTTCACTTCCCTGCCATGAAGTGAATGGCTTGCTCCAACGTGTGTTTTCAGCCGTGAAGAACTGTCTCATCATAGACTCAAAGCAATAGGGCCCTCTGTCATAGACTTCTAAAACTGTGAGCGCAAACCAACCTGCACTCTTCCTAAGTTGGATGTCTTGGGTACTTGATATACACAAATGGATTGAATAACTGTTGCTGGAGGGAGAGGCTGTTGTAGAGCATGCTCCTCAATAGAGACCTAGCCACCCCTATAATCCCATCCCAAGGAGGCTGAGACAGGAAAATTGCTCTAAGTTTGATGAAAGCCTACACCACATAGCAAGAGGCAGGTCAGTCTGTCTATAGTGTGTGATCCTGTCTCAAACAAACAAATCAACAAACAAGCAAACCACCAACCAAGAACAAAAACCTAGAAAGCTAGAGTCCAAAGGAGAGCTTGCATGTCAGTGTAGCTGTTGACCAGATGGATGGGTTTGGTATGTCTTTTAACCTTAGTGAGTTTTGTTCTCTCCTTTTAAAAACGGAATTGGGTCAACCACAGAGGTCAGGTTTGGAGTAAGAGACTGGGGCAGGAAGGAAGGAGCTCCCAAGGAAGAGGAAATAGAATATAGTTGTGGACTGGTGATGGGAGGGGAATGGAATGGGAAGATTAATGAAGGAATCATTAATTAGAGATAATGAGGGAAGAGGGGTAAGGGAGGAAATTCAGGGAGGGGCAGTTAAAACTAAAGGGCCATTTGAAGGGTCATATGGAAACCTACTACAGTAGAAACTTATTAACATATGTACATACATGAGAGACATCTAAATGGGCTCACCAAGCACTAGGGGAAACAGATCCCAAACTAGACATCTCTTGTCACCAAATGAAACCTCCAATGCCAGGAAAGGGTTACATCTAATCCAGTTGTTGGTCAAAGCGGGCTTAAGGGAACACCCAAACAACTTATGCTATTGCCAAGGCTATTGCTTGTGATACACAAACTGATGGTAAGGCCCTATTGCTGAAGACAACAACTACACAACTCATTGAATATGAATAAATCTAGCTGCTGCCTACCTAGAGCCCTCACCACTACTGGGTATTGTTCATGACACTGGAAGCTACTCTGCATGCCACCAGAAGAGAAAGGTAAACACCAATCCAATGACAAACTTTGATTTTCCATGGGGACCTGTCTGCATACTATGCTGATATAGTAGTGGCATAAAAGTTGAGGGCGTAACCAACTACTATCTGATTGGATTGAAGACTCACTCTATGAAGTGGAGTCCATCTTCCCCACTACTCTGGAGGCCAAAGCCTGAGACCAGAAAGAAAACAATACTACTGTTCTGCTAAAGGAATTTAGTAATAAATAGACTCCTAACAACATTTTGCTATACTGATGGATCAGTATTTTTACTCAGCCATCATCAGAGAAGCTTCTTCCTGCAACAGATAGGAAGAAACACTGAGACACACAACTAAAAAAATGTCCAAAGAGTGAGACACTTTGGAACACTCAGTATTAACTGGGATGTCATTGTCAAATCCCTCCTCTTAGGGCTCAGAGAACTTTGCAGAAGAGGAGGAAAGATTATAAGAGTCAGAGGGGATGGAAGACACTAAAGAAACACTAGACACGCCAGGACTGAGGCACATAGGAACTCACAGAGACTGTGGCAGCATGCACAGGGCTTATGGTCTAAGCCAGATGGGGGGGGGGTCCCAGTTCTAAGAGGAGAAGTAGACACAAGCTCCAACTCTAACACAGAAGCTATTTCTAACTGACAGCCACTGGGCAAAGGAAAAAATTAATTTTCTCCCAAACAGTTCAGTAGGTATTTATATCATGTGTAAGGACAGGTCCCATGCCCAGCAGTAGAGCACCAACAGAAAATGAACTCAGTAGTACTCCTGAAGGGTTTTTTTCCATTGCAGGTCTTTCACTTATAGTGGTGGATTGTTGTGTCAACTTGACATAAGCTAAAGTTATCTGAGAGGAATGAGCCTCAATGAAAAAAAAATGCCTATATAAGATTGGGTTGTAGGCATACTTGTAAGGTATTTTCTTAATTAGTGATTGATGGGAGAGAGTGCAACACACTTTGGGTGGTGCCATCCCTGGGCTCATGGTCCTGGGTTCTATAAGAAAGCTGGCTGAGAAACCATGATGAGTAAGCCAGTAAGCAGCACTTCTCAATAGCCTCTATATCAGCTCCTGCCCCCAGGTTCTGTCCTTGGTTGAGTTCCTGCCCTGACTTCCTTTGATGATGACCAGTGATGTGGAAGTACAAATAAACCCTCTCCTCCCCAATTTGCTTTTTGGTTATGGTGTTTCATTGCAACAATAGAAACCCTAACTAAGACACTTAGATATTATGGTATCCTACTTTTTTATGGGACTCTGTGCATAAGTGTGCATGTCTGTGTCTCTATGTGCTTCTTGTGTTCTTGTGACTTTTCCTTGGCTCCTTTGGTGTGTGTGTGTGTGTGTGTGTGTGTGTGTGTGTGTGTTGTCCTATTGTGCTTTTTTGGTTGCCTTATTCTGTTTATTTTCTAATGGTGGTGGTGGGGGAGGTAGGAAGGATCAGGGAGGAGTGGGAAAGGGAAAACTATGATTAAAACACATTTTTTGAAAAAAAATCTATTTTCAAGTAAAAAGATAAAAAACTTAGAAAATGGGGTTAGCATTTTTTATTGGTATAAAGAGCAGAGATAAGTTTTTCTCTTATTTAATCATGACTCATGTACGTCTCACCATCTATCTATCTACCCATACATCCTCTAGTCCTCTCCCTTTCCTTCCATTCATTTACCCATCTAGCTAGTCATGTATTCTAATAATCTATTATTCATCCATTTGTCTAACCATCTATTTACCCCCAATTCCCTCTTCTACTTATTTATCTACCCATCTATCTATTCATCTTCAGCAAGGTATCACCGATTCACTTTTCATCTATCTATCTGTCTGTCTGTCTGTCTGTCTGTCTATCTATCTATCTATCTCTCATGTACTTATCATCTGTAGATCTGTCATCTATCTACTTACCTATCATTTAGCTAACTACCCATTTTCTATCCATTTTCCCATCTTCTACCCACACCCCATCTACCCATCCCTCTCTTTCTTATCTATTCATTCATTTTCCTATTTGTCTATCTGTATACTCACCTACCTATCCTCCCCTCTTCTTATCTATCCATTATTCATATGTTCATCTACAGAAACAAATACTTACTGAGCACCCAGTGCTCAGTACTCAATACCTGCCACATGGTAGGTGCTCATTAATGACAAGTACTTGTTCAAATGCTCTTAAACTCCTATACAATATGTCTTGGAAGTTCTGCTAACATTCCAGATCATGAATAGAAGAACTCTCCAGCTGACCTCATCATACTGGGTGGACCTCTCATTGACAGCTGATAATGGCTTGAATTCTTTCCTTTTTTTTTCTGCTTATGATGCTTGTCCCTTCCATGAGAATTTCTCTGTTTTTTAAAATTATTTTTATTTTTTAAATTGTTGCTTCTTCCCAGAAACTGTTGGCACCCACGCTTGAGTTATTTCCTGGGATCATCTTTGAGAGCTGGATGTGTGTGGCAACTGGTTTCTTTTCTTTGAAGCAGAAGCATGTTGTTGAAGGGCTGTGCTGTGTCGGGAGGAGGTAGATGCTCCCCTAAATTGAATCTGAGACCTGGGAGCACTCTGATCACAAATTCTAGCTTGGAGAGCCATTCATAAAAGCCATCCATAAGAGTCACTCAGCAGATCTAGGAGGCCCTGTAGCACATCAAGCACACTGTGAATTCATTTCCTTTCTAGCAGTGGGAAGAAGAAGTAGTTTTCTTGGAGGAGGCTGAGAAAGCCTCAGAGCTACCTATGTAGCTGGAGGGTGGGAAGGGAAGATGGTACTCTTTCAGCCTGTGTCTTCTCTGACATAGTTATTTTTGGAGCAACAAGAAAGGCAGCTGTATAATTGGCACAGGTTGGCACAGTCACTGCAGTCACTGAGAGGGTTGACAAGATGCAGGACCACTGGGTTGCCTGGGAATGAGGTAGGGGAGGACAACACCTACCCATGCATCGAAAGTCTGCCTTCACCCAGAATTCCACACTACTCAGTCCTCAGTCATCTAGGGTTGGGATAATTCAGATAAGATATCTAAAAGTACAAGAGGTGGTGCTAGGCTTCCAGCATTCACTTGGCTGGTGAGTTACTGAGTGATTCAAGTTGCTATGCTTTTTTGGTTTTTTTTCCTCTAGCTATTTGTTGTGTTGAAACCTACAAAGAGAAGATGGAGACATGGTCCTCAGCAGAGCTTCAGTTTTGGAGTCTGAAGACAGGAGCAAGAAGCTTATTATGGTTGGGTCCTGTTTTCCTGGCCTGCTGTCTTGCTATGTAAGGGGTGGGCCAATTTAGTCCCAGAAGGTCAGTACAGAAGTTGAGCTGGGGTTAGAAATGGTCATAGAGATTTGATGTAGTCATTTGTGACTACTGAATAACAATATTAGTGGGGATTACTCTTTTTAAATTTCTCTGATAATTTTGACTATGTCTTATAAAAGCATTGCTGTACAACAGACTGGGATGATCTTGGTGAGACTAACCATTGCCCACACAGTCTGAAAAGCACTGATGTATAAAATTACAAATTAAAATGAGATGATAGCTGAAAGGCAGTTCAAAGAGATGGATGAGATTTCTTTCCTTTGTTAGAAACAATACGAGCAGATTTCTGTATGATGGGGGGGGATAACCATGGTAACACCCATAATGCATTTGGGCCCTGAAGATCATCTCTGCCTATGCATATACTAGTCATTTCATAAGGTATAGAAGGGCCAAGCAGAATGAGATTCAAGCAAGACAGACAGCAAAGCTTATGCCTCAATCTCCTCTGCATGCTTCTTGCCCAGGGTCACCACATGGGCCAGGTGCCTTGTCCAGCACTGCTTTAGGGATGAACCTGACTGAGGTGGTAAGGGAAGGGAGAAAAGACAAACACAGACAAAGACAGAAAGCTGGGATCAGGTGGTCTGAGCTCTCTGATGGGGAAAACACAGTACCCCAGAAGCTCAGCATGTTTATACAGAGTGAACAGAGAGGTGGGGTTGTTGCGTACAAGGAGGCAGGGTTTATGGTATAGAGTTAGACCAAGGAGTTAGACTTAGCTAATCTTTATAGGAACAGTCTCTGTGGGTGAGCAGCCTTCAGGCTGGAAACATCCAGGGGGAGAAAGCTATGTGGACGTTTTCTGCACACGTTTGTCAACAACTACATACAGACCAGAAAGGGAAAGTTTTGCCATTTACCTCTGACCCCCATCCCTTGGGAAGAAGACTTTGCTGTTACTCCATGGGCTTGAGCCTATGTTATCAGTCAGTCAGGACTTCAGTCCAGGCTTTCTCCACTCCCTATAGCCAGGGATGCCAGCAGGAGCTGAATCTCAGAAGGAGGTGACCAGGTATTACCGGTAGTTTGGACTGAAAGCATCCTGCAGGGTCACCTGGAGAACCCTTGCTGGAGCACAACGGGATTTGCATTTGTGTAAAGGACCAGGGAAGTGGCCAAAACGAGATCATAGGAAGTGAGACTGGAACCTCCTAGCAGGGCCCCACTGTCTTCACAGTGCATTTTGGCATCTAGTCTTTTGCTGGCTTCTTCCTGGCACCTCTCTTGCCCTCTCAGTTAGTGCCTTGGTGAAGATGGCACTGATGGGGTGGGGAGGGATGGAAATGCCTTGGCTGGAGTCTGAGACCGTGTACTAGCTTTTGGCTACTGGCTAGCTCGAGTCTCCCCAAATAACCTTCAGTGAGTCACACCTTTTTGTATCTATGACTGTGGGTGGTCTTGTCCCATTTCAAGTCTGAGGTTGCCATATGACTCATTTTAACCACCAGAATGTGACAGAGAAAGTTCTGGCCAGCCAGCTACAGACTAAGCACCAGGAAGTCTTGGCACCTTCTGTTTTGGGGACTCCTGGTAGAGTCACCGGGTTTTGAAATTGACTCTTATACCTTGCTGTAGAGTGGTACTAAGTGTGTGTTACGACCTGTTCTTCTCGAAACAGTCCTGAAACTCGGAGACAGAAGCTTAGCCATCCCAGCATCCCCACGGAGTCCTGTCCTCTGTCTCTACGTGTGTCCTAGAATAGCAAAGAACCTCCTTGAGTGTTCTAGCTCAGAAGAGTCCCTAAGTGATGTCTGCCCTAGGCCACCATCTGACTGAAGCTGCAGGGGATGTCCCCAGAGACAGTGGAACCACCCACACAGCTCCACAAAGCCACAGAACTGCTGGGGGGGGCGGGGATGGGCTACATGGCAGCTGACTACTGATAAAAGCTTGTCACTGAGGAAGGCACCCTGGATCCCAGGTTCATATCCTAGAGGATGCAGGACTTGTTTGCTGATGTTCAAAACTTAAGGGCAAGACATTCTCTACCTTGGCTGCATAAAGACTTCTTATGATGGCAGAACACAGGGAACCACATTTTAGCAAGCTACCCCCTCTCAAAAAGGAGATCACATTTTGAAAGGTCTAGACAAACATAGTATCACCAGGTGAGAATACTTCTGTATTAATTCCAGGGGCCTTTTCTGTGTCCATGTGTGTATGTAGATGTGGGTGCACATGCCTATGTGTGCATGCACGTGCCCACATGTGTGTGCACATATGTATGCATGGGGGTGACAGGCCAACACTGAGTCTTACTCAGTCACTTCTCCACGTTATTTTCCCAAGACTGCCTCTCACCAAGCCAGGAACTTATCTATTCAGCTAGCCTGGTTAGCCTACAAGGCTCAGGGATATTTTACCTCCTCCAGTTCCAGCACCGGAGTTACAGTACATACGAGACCTGCCTGGGTTTTTATGTGGGTTCTTGAGGAGCTAAGCTCAGGTCCTTATGCTGTGGTACAGCAAACACTCTTCTGACTGAGCCATCGCCCCAGGACCCATGTAGCCACTTTGAGAAGAAGTTTATGGAGGGCAAGGCACTTAGAGAAAGTAGCTGCCAGTAAGGATTAGATGAACTACAATCTGATCTGTTCTGAATTCGCTACCTACCCTTTCTGTGTTCTCATCCTCACAGTTTCTTTTGAGTGCCCTGTGCTTTTCTTAATGGATAGTTCCGTATTCCACAGAAGCCAGAGTAGCAAAGAGGTTTTATTTGTGGTTCCAACTCTTTATTTGTGGCTAGCTGATAGGACTTGGCTTCCTGGAAGAGTACTGTGGTCTACTAGTAATGCCTGCTGTGTACACAGGAAGGGGTGACGGTGGCACCTACCCTCGAGTTTACCAACTCCATCCTGTATTCTTCCCAGAACTGTGAAAAGATTCCATATAATTGTTCATTCTACTACATGTTTTTAGAATGCCTGGTCTTTGTTTCATTTTTTTTTTCTCAATTTAAAAAGTGTGCCTTGGGTATCATTTTGCCAGGAAGACTGCTCCTGATTTTCCTAGGCACAAGTCCCCTTTCTCCCCTAACCTTCCAGGACACTTCCTCTGACACCAGCTTATGGCATTTGGCACCTTCCCCTGCCTCAGCTCCTTATTCTAGTCTCATCTGTAAGCCATCAGTCAGCTTTATTATTGTGCAGCAGTGTGTCACAGCTCCGAAGCTGGAAGCAGGACTTTGAGGGTAGACTGCTGGCTGGCTGCTCTCAGTGCTACTTGGCCTTACTGACAAGCAGAAGGCTCCATTGGAAGATGGAAGGTGTTTCGTGGCAGGTGTGAATTGGAAGTGGGCGAAGAATCTGAGAACTGAGTTCAGACACATTGGTCTGCTTCCCTTTCCGAGGAGCTGAAAGTTGCTGCTGCTTCAGGAGCAAGTGCCCCTGTGTGAGCCAGTGAGGGAGGAGGGGCTTGGAGTCAGCCGTGAGCCTTTTCAGAAATGACTCCCGGGACTGGGGTAGGCTGGGGTTTCTAGGCATGCCTGGGGGAAGGTGCTAGATCTACAATCAGAGTCATCAGGAGGTGCCCTTGCATAGGGCACATGTATGAGTGAGCTTGGAGCCCCAAAGCCTGGCATGTGGTATGCACACAGCTCTCACCAGCCTGGTGCCTGGTACGCAGCCGGTTCTCAGCAACAAGTGGGGGTCCACACTAGTAGCAGGGTTGGGTGAGGAAAGAAATGAGGTACCCACATCACAGTTTCTTAGTGGTCATCTCTCAAGATTTCCACTCAGCCAGGAGACTGATTCGAGTGCCATGGCGAGAGTAGTTTAGTGGGTATATGGGCTCCATTTTCATTGTGACTCTTACTTTCCAGCCTGGGTTCAAGGGCAGCACCTATAGGAAGTACCTCCCTGTGCTGAGGTTCCCCAGGTGGCTCTGATTCCTTTCTCTCTGGCGTTTTCTGCATGAAATCTGCAATTGACTGCAGTGAGGACTAGATCTCTCTTCCCACCCCCCATCCATACCCCTCCCCCCCCAGCTTTCTTTCTATACCAGGGACTTGGCTCACAGACAAAAAAAGATTTTTCAAGTCATTCAGCAAGTCTTAGTGTCCTAGCTGGGGACCGTCTCAGCTGGTGCGTCCCGGATTCTGTCTTTGCTGTTTGTCCTATCCCACGAGGACCCTGCTGACATGTGAGAACACCCTGGCAAGCCTACTCAGTATGCTGCTGTGGCTTCTGTGCCTTCGCCTTGACCTCTGTCTTATCTCTGTCCCTCACCTGCCACCCATCCTTCTGTCTTGTTTCTTTCTTGGGTGATGACAGAAACCCAGGCAGTAGAAGGTTGTCCTGATCTGACAGCCTGCCCCACCCCCACCCAGTCAGCTCTCTGAAACTGTGTGGTATTTATCTCCTGATATTATCCCTCATCTGTGTTTCTAAATGTTTCATTTCTGGCTCATTAAAAATGAGGGAGAGGAAATGCCAGATGACTTCCCAAGACAGAAAATGTCCAAACAATGCCAGTTAATTTCCTCTGAACAAAATTAATTGTGCACCTTTTATTTAGTCTTTGGGAGATATGGGTATGACGATCCAGGCTGCCAGAGAGGACACTTTTCTGTCTCAGAGAAGTGACAGAGAACTGGGCACCTTTACTGGTGTTACTGCCTCTTTCTTTAGGCCATAGTCAGGGTCTGGCTCCCTCTTGGCTCAGTAGAACCTTATCAATTCCCTCTACACTTGCTACCCATCACAACATCACCAAGAAATTGTTTTGTCCTGTGCTTCTTATTTCCAGTCCTAGTATCCACCAAGGACTCCAGAAGGGTCAGTTTCCCAATCTTCTGGACTTGAGACTGCTGGAGGACTCTGCTCTGCCCCAGATAAACACGTACTTCCTGGGAGTGGAGACTGTGTTATGAACCTTCAGTTTATACATGGCATTTCTGCTGCCCAGAGCTGTCTAGGGCTCATGTACCTGATGGAGGTAAAACGTAGTGATGTATTATCACAGGAGGGAATGAGGTTCAGAGGCTTAGGTGACATATCCAGTGTCATTGTTCTTGGGAGGAATCTGGAGTTGAAACCAGACAGTTCAGCTGGACCACTCTACGGAAACCATGACTGTTGCAGGTCTGTACTTATTTTGGAGTTGGGACATTTTGCTTTGTCTGTATCCCATGGAGTTCCATCTCCACCTTTAGTGACCTAGGTCAACACACAATGGTGTGAGTTAGGCCAGACATGGTGAAGGGGTACGGCAAGGAGGTGACATTGGGGGGGTCTTGGAATCTGAGTTGGGTAGAGTGGAGGTGAGCACTTCTGCTCAGGATACAGGGGTATGCTCTCGGGGGTTGGCATTGGGAGTCACCAGGCAGAGAAAATAGATGACACTAACCTGTGTTGGGCGTGGACAGGCACATGTTTTAGACAGGTAGGAGGAGGGGTCTTGTAGGATGGCAGCTCTGGCTATGGTTTTGAATGAACTCTTGGTTGTGTTTGCCAAAATCTGTGGCTCACATGACCCCAGGTCTCTAAATTCTGTGTAAATAATCACAGTATAAAAAGAGAGATGTGGCTCCACTGTTGGAAAACAAGAATGTCTAGCACAATCTGAGCATGTGAGTCAGTTTTCAATGCTAAATTTTATGAACCAAACATGGAACATGTATTTTTGAGGAAAATCTGGAGTCCACACAGAGGTGTGTCCTCAGTATAAGGCATACAAAGTTCTAGAAACTGACATGTATCCTTTTATGTGGTTTAGATGCTGAAATACTGCAATTCTGGATATAGAATTAAGTAAAAACATAAAAATTAGTTTCTTTAAAAAATTAGCGTGTGTGTGTGTGTGTGTGTGTGTCTGTGTGTCTGTGTGTGTCTGTGTGTCTGTGTACATGTATGTGCTATGGTGCAAGTGTGGAAGTCAGAGGCCTTGTGGGAGTCTGTTTTTTCTTTCTACCACATAGATTCTGGGCTACAACTAAGGCCATTAGATTTGGCAGTGGGCATCATTTCCTACTGAGCCATCTTGTTGGCCTCATAAAAATCAATTTCAACCATTGGATTCTTCTTTTTTAAAAATAACTGCTAGAAAACTTTAAATTTCACAGCAGGTGGGTACTTTGGTCATCTCTGTACTGCCTGTCTAGTTTTTCTGTCAGCCCAGCACGACTCTAGTCTAATCCTATAAAATGGCAAATGTAACACTAAGCCACAGTGACTGTCATGCTGAGAGCATAGTCCTAACAATCATATGCAGAGCACAGCAGCTGGAAGGAGTGACTGCAGTTCTGTGGATGGTTTTACAATGTGCAGGGTGACTGGACAAGGGCCACACTACACCTGTACTTCTACAGGCTGCTCTGGCCTGGGATTCCCAGTCCTTAGCCTGGATGCCCAGAGACTCTGGGGACTCTGAGGCTGGTGTCTGGGACTTTGCTCTGAGGGGGTTCATCTGGCATTTAGTTTAGACAGAGATTGAATCATGGGGACCCAAAGCAATGTAAGTGTTCTTTTCCGGATGCCTGCCGAGAGGCTTTTGCCAGGTCCTGGCTACTAGGCCTGAGGTAAGGCAGAGAACTAGGGAGGCAGGGAACAGGAAGGATGACCTATAGGGACCATTGTGCCAGAGAGACAAATACTAGACACTGCTGCAGGGCAGCTAGTATCTCATGGAGGGGTCACTGATGAAGCTGGCCTCAGATTAGCCCCAAGCCCACTATGGACACAGCCTAAGCGCGGCTGGCACAGCAAAGCAGACGACTTGGCCCAGGTTCTGAATCTTCCCAGTGATTCCTCTGGGGCCTGGGGCCAGAGCCAAGGGCAGGCATTTGAAGCTACTAGCAAGAAGGCATTTTTGGTGTCTTCCCCTTAGCACCATATTGCAGGTGGTTAAAGTTTTCTTCTTGCCTTGCTAAGGCCTGTACAATTTTGCCCGTTTACTGGGGTTTGAAGAAGACAGCATCCAGGGGCCTTTGGGGAGGCTGACCTTAAGTGTGTGAGGACCATGATGTCCTGCTTGGGCATGGAGCCTACCTTCACAATGTCCTCATTGATGTTCTTGGGGTCGCGATTCACCAAGTCTATCTCCTTGCAGTGAATGTCCTTGATGATCCGTGCCTCCAGATCTGTGTGTTCTTCGGTCATCATCGTGAGGCTGAGGTACCTTCAGGAGGAGAGCAGAGCCTTGTGGCTGGTATCGTTGATAGTCCTGGGGCAGAAAGAACAAGCTTAGGGTCTCCAGACTGGTGCCCCTGCCGGCTAAATAGGCCCCACCCTGCATGCCGGCTGACAGCTGTCCTGCATAACTTCAGCCAGCCTCTAGTTAAAGCTGCTGGTGGCACGCCTCCAAGCTAAAATTAAGACTGGATGGCAGAGCGCTCCTTAAAGGGGGCTGTGCAGGCCACTGGCCTCACGCGAGAGGAGACCTGGCATTCCCTGCCAGCCACCAGGGCCTGGCCTTCCCGGTACTCTGTGGAGGCGGGCTGAGCAAACCCCTTGGAGTCCCTGGAATTTGCCACTCTGTACTGAGGCTCCTCCCAGGAGCAGCTGCCCAAGAAGGGAGGTGGGCTCAGTCCCAGCTCTGTCTCTTGCTAGCTGCTGAGTGACCTTGGCACATGTCCCTTCTCTCTGGGCTACCATGACCCTATCTGTGGCTAGGGATACTATGAGGACCAGAAAATAACCATCAAAATTCCTCCCGCCCTGGAGGAGAGGAGACTGGGTTTCTGGGGGATTCTACTGGAACTGGAAATGTCGGCTAGATTCTCCTTACATTAGTGATTGGCTGTGGCGGTTAATCACTGTGTGTGTTTTATTATTAAAAAAATTTTAATTACATTTATTTATTTATTTATTTATTTATTTTGTTCGTCTGTGTGTGTGTGTGTGTGTGTGTGTGTGTGTGTGTGTAAGTGAGCAGCACACAGCATACATGTGGGGTCAGAGGACAACCCAGGGGAATCTGTTCTCTCCTTCTGCCACATGGGTCTCGGGGACTGAACTAAGGTCATTGGGCTTGGTGGCAGGCTGAGCCACCTCACCAGACCCACCTGGGGAACAAGTCCTCATGCTTGGGGAGAAAGCACTTTATAGACAGAGCCATCTCCCCAATCCCAGTTCATCTCGACTATCAGGTTGACTGGACTGAGACACCTGGGAGATCAGGCGAGCACACGCTGGAGCTGCCTGTGCAGGTGTTTCCGCAGGTGAATCCACCGATGGATTCATAACTGAAGTGGATGACCTGGAGGTGTTAGAGGGGTGGAAGGCAGGCTCTCGTTGGAGGAAGTGGGTCACTGGGAGCCGCATGCCTCTGAAGGGCAAACCTCATCCTGGTTCCTGACTTTTCTCATGTCTGTTCCCTGTCTCCTGTGCTGTGAGTTGCTCTGCCCTGATGGATTTGTCATGGATAGGGAGATGCTTTCTCCTGCATTCCTCTAACCCCGACACCCACAACAAACTTGCTTTTCTGTGCCCTGGAAGGAAGAATTTACACCAGAGCACAGGTAGGGCCGCCAAGTAGTGAAGGTTTATTTTTAGCACCATAAGTGATAAAAGGCTAAATGCATCCTGCAGAGAGGCAGGAGGGCTGTCACTAGGATCTGGATTTGTAAGTCTTGTCCTACAATTTCACCACATCTTGCTTATCCCTGGAGTGGTCCAGGTGGTTCCATTAGACTAGATAGAGGCTTTCTTAGCTATTCTTACCCACAATTAAATCTGTTACAGGGAAATCAGGACTCTGTATAGAGGTGTAAGTGCCTGGAGAGTTGTAAGGCTTACTAGAGAAAGGACATCAGTGTCTTTTACATGCTCCTCAGGGAGGCTTTGAAAGCCAGCTGGACCTGCCTGAGGTCGGCTTTATTGTTGTAGACCTAGTTATAAACCTCTCCTTTACCTTGTCTGTGTTACTGTAGCAGGCTCTTCTACCCTAACAGTTGTTTTAGGTGTACTAGAGAATGGTGAGCAAAAGTTAACCTTTCCTACCGGAAGCTGTCTTTGTTCACAGTGACACCGAAGGAACTAACTAACACCTTGCCTTGCTCTCCTGTGCCTTGGAGCAGGTCTATGGCTTCCCTTGCAAGGGGTGTGGGTGTCAATGGACTACAGGGTAGAGTGGGCTTGGGATGAGACAGGAGGAGGAAACCAGATCGGGGGTGGGATGGGGTTACTCCATCCTTGATGTGTCAGGCAGTGCCATGTTGGCGCCTTCACGTGGCCCTGGTTCCAGCCTTTAGAATGCCCACAGGCAGTCCATCCACTAGTGGGGTGCCCCTTCCACTTTCTAAGGTCATCTTACAATTTAGCTGTCCTTTGAAACTCCAGATTATGATGGATGACAGTGTTGAATCCTGGAGGCCAAGGTCTATGCGTCTGCTTATCTGCTCATCTACACATTTACTTAGGGTTTAAGTTTTTCCCTGACTCAAGGGCCAGGGTTTGGTCAGTGATTGACTCTTCTGCAGTGTGGCAAGAGATCTAAGATATGGTTTATAGACAAGCCCACAGGATGTGATGCTTTCGCTGATGCTCGCAGGGAAGTGTTCCTGGGGGTGGCTGCAGAGTTAGGCGTTGGAGGGTAAGTAGGAGTCGATCACAGAAAACTCTTTAAATAGGCCAACTGTGGCTTCAGAGGGGTGTTAACTGGCGTGTTGAGAAGCATGGAGTGACTGGATAATGGAGTGGGTGGGGCCAAGGGTGGGTAGGTCAAACAAGATAGAGACAGGCTGTAGAGAAAGTATAAAGCATCCCAGGTGTCATGCAGAAGAGCACTCATTGTTATCTAGAGATGGGTTATGGCTTGGATGTGAAGCAGCTCCTGCAAAGGCCCATGTGTAGAGGTCTTGTCCCCAGCGGATGGCTCTATTGAAGGAGTTAGCACATGAGGTTTCTGGCTCTGTCAATGGGTTCATCCCTTGATGAATTCATAAGCTACCAGGAGATGGAGCATTGTCGGAGAAAGTAGGCGACAGGGGGTATGCTTTTGAAAGGCACATCACATCCCATGACCTAACCTTCCACTCTTTCTGCTTCCTGGCTGCCATGAGGTGAGGGGTGCTGCTCCTCTGAGCTCTTCTGTTGGATGTTCTGTCTCATAAGCAGGCCCAGAGACAATGTAGTCAAGAGACCATGGATTGAATATAAATGAGTCAAAATAAATTTTCCCTCCCTTAGAATGTTCCCCACTGGCATTTTGTCACAGCGTTGAAAGCTGAGTAACACGAAGTATTGAAAAACCTCTAACGGCATTGTGGTGACAGAGTATTGTTCTCAGGCTTGTGTGTGAGGAAGGTCACTGGTACTCATATAAGGTAGATGGGAGCTGGGTGAAGTTTGAGGTAAGAAGCGTGATCAGAAAGCTGAAAGGGGGACTGGGGCTGTGGCTCAATTATTTGAAACCCTGGGCTCCATTCCTGTCACTACATATATCTGAACATGGTGGCTTAGCCTGCAATTCCAGCATTTAGTAGGTGGGTGGAGATGTGAGTATCAGGAGGTCAAGGTCATCTTTGCCACACAGAAAACTGAAATTGAGGCCAGCCTGGGTTACATGAAATACATACATATATATAGATATATA
>NW_021620588.1:2027099-2034487 GCF_004785775.1 Grammomys surdaster
TATATATATATATATTAGAAAACAATAAAGCTGGAAGCAGCAAGGCTTTGTAATAAAGCCTTAGTTATAAAGGTGCATAAATCATGTGGCTTCCACAATATAGGTTTTTCCCCCCCCCCCCCCCCCCCCCCCCTACTGTAATTGGTAGTTTAAGACTGCTTTGGCCACTTCATGAACCAGACATCTGAGTTACCATTATTCTGTTCTGTTCATCTCAAAGCGACCTCATAGGTATAGGTGGATGCTATTCTTCCAACTATCACATCTGAGTCTAGATAAGAAATGGGAAGGAGGAGGGACAAGGGAAGGCGTTTGTCATTAGTGTCAGTCCCATTAGAAGCCCCTACCCAGCAACAGTTTTCATTTATGTTTTATGTGCGTCATTGTCGATCTCTCTTGGCCACTGCATAGGATTGTATATTTGTAGCTTACCACATTGTCACCTCCCTAAAGACAAATATTAGGTAACTACAAAAACTGCCTATGTCCCTTAGGAGTTACTGGGGTCTTGTTCATGCCCCTGCATAGGTTCCTAAGTTCTCCAGTCCTAGGAATGGATTGGAGCAAAGAGACTGCTGTGGCTTAGCTTTGTGTGGACTATGGAGGTGGTCTGAGCCTGGCTTGGGCTGTGCCCACTGTACCACTGGGGAAAACAACAGGGTCTACTAGCTGTGGACTGACACCTCCAAACTCTGAGCTCTATATTCCAATAAAAATTAATTAAAGAGCCAGATGTAGTGGCATAAGTCTGTGATCCCAAGACTCAGGAAGTTGAGGCAGGAGGATTGCCAAGAGTTCAAGGCCAGCTTAGACATAGAGAGTTTTAGATACCTTTCTATCTTCTAGTGATGGAAAGGATTGGACCAAGGTCCTTATGCCTTATAGCTCTGCCACTGAGCTATATCCCCAGCCATCTTTCATTTACTTCATGACAGGATCTCATTAAGTTGTCCAGGCTAGCTTTAAATTCTCTCTGCAGTTGAGATAAGCCTTGAACTTGCCATGCCTCTGATTCAGCCTCCTGAGTAGAGGGATCACAGGTCTTCTGGCCTTGGGACTGGTTACCTCACAGTCTTGTAGGGAATAAGAAGGCCTTGGAGGAATTGCTAGATCTCTGAAGAAAGTCCTGAAGTCCCAGTGTGCCAGTGGGAGGCTGCTTTCCCTTGGCTTTGGACATCAGCTTCTTGGGCTCCTGGAAAAGAATGGCAGAGAAAAACCGAGAGGGAAGGAGAGGGTCATGAGCTTCCCAGGGTTTCTTTGTTTTCTGGGCTTTGTAAGAAAGACAGCTAGGAGCAGTGATGTGTTAGAGGCTGGAACTGCAAATTGCAGGACCTCTGAAGCTCTTATTGGAAAAGGGCATTTTACATTAGAACAGTCAACAGGGTGAGTTCTAGTCCCAAATGACTGACATTTAAAAATAATCACCCCCTTATTAATTATTTGAGAATGTCATACATGCAAACAATGTATAATATTCATTACCCATACCCACACTTCTCTTTGTAAATGATCTCCCTCCCCTGACCTTTTACCTCTTCCCAACTTTGTCTTCTCCTCCTCCTCCTCCTCCTCCTCCTCCTCCTCCTCCTCCTCCTCCTCCTCCTTCTTCCTCTTCCTCTTCCTCTTCCTCTTCCTCCTACTACTTCTCCTACTCCTCCTGCTTTCTTCTTCTCTTCCTCCTCCTCCCCCCCCTTCCTCCATCACCAATTTGAGCTGTCCATATGCTTGTGGGTGTGGGCATCCACTGGAATGTGATTGACATACAAGGGGACACACTCTTAATGAAAACTGACTCCTCCTTCCCCAGAAGCCATCAACTGTCAATAGCTCCTGAGCTAAAGGTGGAGGTTCACAAACCCTTCTATCCTGGAAAGTTGACTGACTTGACTTTGTACGGATCTTATGGAGAGAACAGCAGCTGCTCTGAACTTGAGAGTGCAGTGGACTTTGACACAAAGCAGGCACACACAGAGACCTTTATGTAAGTGTTAGAACTTTGTTGCCACAAGCCATGGAGTCATCAGCAGTAGGGAGCCCCCTTCCTGGCATCTTCAAAACCATAATGGCCCTGTCTATACTCCACCTCTGTCTTCATCCCTTGTTAACTATGAGGTACTGAATGCCCGTTCTGGGGCTCCCAAGTCCTGAGATTAAGGTGTCAGCAAACCAGAACTGCTTTGGGGATCTAGGGAGAAGTTTGTCTCCTCACTTCCTGCATCCCTTGCTCCATAGCTCTTCCTACCACATCAAAGTGCACTGAGCTCTAAAACAAGGTCTGTGAACCAGATGCCTGCCTTCCCTCTGTCCTTCCTCCTCAGTTAACGGTATCTGAAGGTTTCCAGGGTTTTTGCCTATTGGCTTGTAAGCATCTAGCTTCTCCACACCCATGGCTTCTGGATCTGGAGGTATTTCTGTGCGTCTCAATGGGTAGCTTTCCCAGACTGTCATGACACTGCTGACCTCAGTCAAGCAGGGCCTGTTGGTCGGCCAAAGGTATATATACCTCTTCTTCTCCTCCTACATGATTTTATGTGTGGATGAAGAGCCATGGGGCTTCCTTCAAGGAGGGTCTTTCCAACTTCTGGAGCTGTGTGAGTCAAACAGGGTGGGTACCTGGGAGCTTTCCCAGAGATGTCCTGTGACATCTAGACCTTGAAAGGCTTGGGTTTCTGAGAGAATCTTGACTTCGAGCTTCAGTCTTGCCCCAGTGAAACAGAATGAGCCATGGCAGGAATGGGGTGAGATCCATGGAGTTTGCAATCAGCCATGAAGGCCAGAGAAGGAAGCAGGCCAGGTGGAAGAAAATCCTGCCTGGATTTTCTAAGCTAAGAAGAACCTCTCTTTTATCTTTTGAGTTGAGGAAAGCCTCTGGGCATGCTCAGTGGAGGAGCAATAAAGAGCAGTGGGGAACGTGGGCCCCATCAGGTGTGTAAGCTTGGAGGTCCTGATGGGCTCAAACTGAGAGGGGAAGGGATTGTGTAGTACCATGTAGGTTGTGGAGAACCCTGTAGTTGATGCCACACATTAGGTCAGGGCATTAGTCAAGGTTCTCTAGAGGAAGAGAAATTGTAGAATGAATCTATCTATCTATCTATCTATCTATCTATCTATCTATCTATCTATCTTTCTTTCCTTCTCTCTTTCTTTCACTCTTTCTATCAATCTATCTATCTATTATCCATTATCAATTGATATCTATCTATCTAGATAATTGTGTCTAGATAAATAAATAAATGAATAAATAAATAAGGTTTATTAGAATGGCTTACAGGCTATCTGAGCATGGCTAATCCAGCTCATCCAACAATAGCTGTCTGCAAACAGAAGGTCAAAGAATTCAGTAGTTGCTCAGTTTATGAAGCTGAAAGTCTCGGCTGGTCTTAAGTAGATGCCAGAATCTCCAAGAAGTAGGCTCTAATTCTAGTGAAGAAATGTACTTGCCAACAAGAGTGAGAGCAAGCAGGCAAAGCGAGCAAGGCTTCTTCTTCCAAGTCCTTTATGTAGGCAGCTAGCAGAAGGTGTAGCCCAGATTAGAGCTGAGTCTTCTCACCTCAAAAGATCTGGATTAAAACTGTATCTTCTCACCTCAAAATATCTGCAATAAATAAGTAGGTTTTCCTACTTCAAATGATTTAATTAGAAGCAATACTCCCCACAGATGTATCCAGCTGCTTGTGTATTAGCTAATTTCAGATAGAGTCAAGTTGGCAACCAAGAGTAGTCATCACAGTCAGTTACAACAGAATGACTGGGTGAGAATTCAAGCACCTTTCAAAATCCCACTCACCCTCTCAATTTCAGCCTTAGAACCTGTGTGGTAGTATACATAGGTGTGGAGGTTGAAGCTAGGGGTCAGGTGCTCCCTGGGGAAGTGGGCGGGGAGGAGTAGAGATGCACATATGATAGTCTAGCTGCATATAATTCAAGCCCTCTCAAGATCTTCCCGTTAACTTCATAAAGCGTCACATATCTCAACATGGCTGTTGTCACTGGATATGGGACAAGGAGGTGAGTCTAGTATCAAAGTGACCCTCACTGGGGATATGTCCTGAGAAATGTATTATGTCATTTTACAGTTCTGCCAATGTGTGAACATCATACATAGTATTTAAACAGACATTGAAGGTCCAGTTTACTCCACACCAGTGTGACATGTACGGCTTACTATCCTTCTGATCTGTCATTGATAGAAATAACAGGTGAAACGCAGTTGTATCTCTCCTGAGAGCCACCCTGATAGTTGGCAACAGGAGGGACAGAGCTCTGAGTAGTGACCACCATTAAGATTAGATGTGCTGGGTCAGCTACTTCTCAGAATCCAAAGGGAATAAAATGTCCCAACAACCACGGTGAGGTTGACACTGGCTAACATTGAGCCGTGCCTCAAAGGAAAACAGCTAGGCTGTGTAGGAAAGGACGTCAGAAGTTTAATAATGTGTTAAAAAAAATGAGACTTTGATTATCTCCGGAAAAAAATTCCTGAGATACCAACTGGGATCATTAATAAGGCCATGAGGGAGAGAGACTCATCAGGTTGTGTTTGTCTTGTGAATGTGGTGCTAATGCCACGTAATTACAAATTTTTATTGCAGTGGGGCTTTTGTAGCTTGTGACGGGCCGCTATTTTGTTCTGATGCATGAGCGCTTTGATTTAGCCAGACATACAGAGATATCACTGTAATATTTCATTTCAACCTGATAGGGCCTACACAAGCTTGTGAGGAGAAACTTAACTGTTGCCTATGTACAGACTTTTTGCTATTGATCATTTATGGGTCATAGTGAGCAAACATTAATGGTGTGTGTGTGTGTGTGTGTGCTTGCAGGTGCCCATGTGTGCTCATGCAGAACCCAGAGGTTGACATCAGGTGTTTTCCTCTGTCACTCTCTATCCTTTTGGAGATATGGTCTCTTACTGAAGCCAGGGCTTGCCATTTTGGCTACATTGGCTAGCCAGTGATCTCTGAGCATCTCCTGTCTTTACCTCCCCAGCAATTGGTGTACAGGCATATATGCCACAGCACTCAGCTTTTATGGGTGCTATTGATGCTTGTACAACAGGGACTTTATCCAGTGAGCCCTCTTTGTCGTCCCTCATGTTAGGATTTGCATCTTCGTGTGTGTGTGTGTGTTGGGGGCAGAGAGGGTGACACTGGATACCCTCCTCACCTGACTTTTGAGGGAACAGGCTCTCTCATCTTTATCTTAGTCAGTGTCCTATTTCTGCGGGGAGATGCCATGACCATGGCAACACTTCCATATAGAAAAGTAACTGAGCTTGCTTGCATTTCAGAGGTTTAGGCAATCTTGGCAGGAAGCATGGCAGCATGCGTGCAGACATGGTTCTGGAGAAGAACCTTGAGAATTCTACATCCGAGATCCACAGGCCACAGGAAAAGAGAGACGCTGAGTCTGATTTGAGTACTTGAAACCCAAAGGTCAGTGCCACATTTCCTCCTACAAGGCCACACCACCTAATCCTTGTCACATAGTCCCACTAACTAATGACAAGCATTCATATATATATACATGAATATATATATATATATATATATATATATATACATATATATATATATATATATATGCACATGCCTATGAAGGACACTGTTATTCAAATCACCACAGTCACAGTCACCAGGGTAGAAGTCCCTATCCTGGGATTATATGCATTCACTGTCACATTCAGCTTTTATGTGGATGTTGGGAATCAAACCCAGGCCCTCATCCTTGCAGGAGAAGCGCTTGACTGACTGAACCATCTCCTCAGCCCTTTAAGTGTTCATTTTGTAGTAAGGGAAATGGAGCATTGTTCTGGAAGGCATCTGTTTTATCTGTTTAGTGTACAAGACAGTGTGGCCCTTTGGTTGTTTGAGTAAAGTCCGGAAGGGTAGGGAGGGAGATAGCAGGGATGTAGGAGAAAGATAAAGTATTAGGCACCCGCTCCTGGGCAGAAATTCTAAGTGTCTTCATATGAGTTTCTGCAGAATCAGATGAAGACGTACTTTCATGCAATAATGCTGTTTAGATGAACTGATGATTTTACGATTCCACTGCTGTGAAGACACCAAGAAAACTGCTATTAAAGCAAATGTTTAGTTGGGGGTTTGTTTACAGTTTTAGGGGATTACTTCATGATCATCATGCTGGGAAGCAGGCATGGCACTGGAGCAGTAGCTGAGAGACTTACATCAAGATCCTTAGGCACAAGGGAGAGGAGAGGGAGGGAGGGAGGGAGGGAGGGAGGGAGGGAGAGAGAGAGAGAGAGAGAGAGAGAGAGAGAGAGAGAGAGAGAGAGAAGAATGGGCTTTTGAAACCTCAAAGGTCAACCCAGTGATACATCGCCTCTAACAATGCCACAACTTTTAATCCTTCCCAAACAGTTCCACCAACTAGGCAGCAAACATTAAGCAAACATGGGGGGGGGGAAGGAGCCCATGGGGGCCATTCTTATTTAAACCACCACAAGGAAAATAGATTTAGAATTCTGCTCCTTAGGTTTTGTCAGCTTGACACAAACTGCAGTCACCTGGCAGAAGCCATTCAAGAAAGGCTGTGGCCAGCAAGGGAACTTCCTGGTGGCCCACTATTTTGCATGGCTGTGATGGGTGTGCCCTGAAGAGGCATGAGCCCCAGGGACTTGGCCCAAAGATTGCTTCTTGCTGCTGATATGCCTTTTCATGCTTGTCATTGCTGTATTTCCCACATATCTGACATGGCAAGAAAGACCCTCACTGCCTATTGTTTCCTGAGTATTAAACCACTCTGTTGGGCAGATTTCCTGCAGAATCATATGAAGATGTACTTTCATGGAATAATACTATTTAGATGAATTGATGACTTCATGATTTCTAATAATGACTTTATAGAACTCCTGAATTGACTCAAGTGATTTTAAGCTCCTCCCCACCCCCCACTCCCCCACCTGCAGAATAAGCAAGGTACAAAAGAGTTCTGTGAACCTTTATGTGTCAAAAGCATGAAAATTGCACCAGGAGGAGAAATAGGCTTGAGACAGATTCATGATCAAAGAAAAGCATTCTAGGTCAGGTCCAAGGATAAGGCCACAGGTGTGCACCACGATAATGTAAGGCCACGAACATGTCAAACTATTGCTTTGAAGTTAAAATGAGCATATGGAATGAAAGAGAGATAAAATGTCTGCTTTAAACTTATAATCAATAATCCTGCTGTAACTTCCTCTTCTGTACATCTTATTTGTTTTTGAATGAGGTAATCTTTCTTCTTACATAGAGAGATTTGTCCTAGAAGATATAAGAAGGCAAAGAGAAAAGAATAAAAGTGTGGGTTGTTGGTGCTCTGCTCTATCCACCAACTGCATGTATGTGTGTATGTGTGTATGTGTGTATATGTATTTATGTAAGCTT
>NW_021620588.1:2034497-2035380 GCF_004785775.1 Grammomys surdaster
GCTTGTGAGTTGTTAGAGTCAGCTTGTTGGAGCATCTCTCCATCCACCAAATGTGTGTGTGTGTGTGTGTGTGTGTGTGTGTGTGTGTGTGTGTGTGATTCTCTTTCTCATTGGCCCCCTAAGAGTTTATAGAATTCAGAATTTCTCACTGGTCATGGAGAGAACTGGTCCAAGTAATTAGGTTTCTTTTTCTAATCACCTGCTGCTATCAGCAGGGGGGAATTGCTAGAAGCAATCAGCTCCTGCCCCAGAGCAAAAGAGAGTTCAGAATTTCTTGCCAGTAACAAGCAGTGCTAGTCTTGGGCTGTCAAAGCCTCCAGCCCTGGCTCCTTCCCAGCCCCTACCCCTGTCTCCTGGTTCCCCTCTTGGCTGCCTGCTGTGATCAATGGAGTCCCTGAATTCCTATGAGCTACCAGCTTTTGGCTCCACCTCAGTTTATTTCTGGTGTTAAAGCTGGTCTTTGATAGTCACCTCTATCAGATTGTCTCAGAGGCTTGTCTCTATGACATTTTCTTGATTATTGGCTGATATGGGAAGGCCCATCCCACTGTGGACATAGGTCCTGGAAGGGATAAGACAGGGAGCTAAATGATATGTAAAAGCAGGCCAGCAGGCGGCTTTTCTCCACCGTTCCTGCTTCTGTTCCTTCTAGAGTTCCTGCCCTGAATTCCCTCAGTAATGGACTGTGGTTGGGATATAGAAACCAATAAACCCTTTCCTTCAAAGTTGCTTTTGGTCATGGCATCTACCACAGCAATAGAAAGAAAACCGATACAAGATCTGAGGCAGGTGAGGCAGGGAGACACTGATGTGAAAGGAAGAAGGCTTTGCACACTGAGATGGGAGACACTGAGGGAGATGGGAGACACTGAGGGAGATGGGA
>NW_021620588.1:2035390-2043530 GCF_004785775.1 Grammomys surdaster
GAGATGGGAGACACTGAGGGAGATGGGAGACACTGAGGGAGATGGGAGACACTGAGGGAGATGGGAGACACTGAGGGAGATGGGAGTGGAGCGGGAAGAGACTGTCCAGTGGGGAGGTTTAAATAACGCAGCATAGGAATAAGACAGTGTCTTCTGTCATAAAGCCAGACTAACTGGGGAATAAATGAGCCTACAAAACCTTGAAGGTTTCTGACAATATGTACTGAGGAATTATCTGTACTGGCCTTTCAGACCAAAAGAAACTCCTGCCAGAAACTGATGGATGAAAAACAGTGAGAAGTTCTGAGCGGTTAGAGTTGACCTTCCTAGAGTACAGGATCTGCCTGGTCCTCAGTTGGGGACTATAGGGACCCAGCGAGAGAGTACATTGCAGGCAACAGCGTACCGAGCCAGCCTGAAAAATCTGTGAAAGAAGGAGGCTGAGGAATAAAACAGAAATCATGCGAATGGTACAGCATCTGTGTGAGCTACTGAGTTGGAGACTATAGCATCTCTGGGCTTGTTTCCCATGATGCTTCAGTGCTCAGGGCTCTTCCATGCCCACTCTGGGGAGGCTAGGTGGTTATTTCTGTGCACAAAGTGTGACTAGTGCTGTATAAGCTAATGCTCATCTTGGATCTTCTGTACACCTAGTGTGACCTCAGGCAAGTCACCTGCTCTCACCGTGCCTCAGTCTCCTCTTCTGTACACGGGGTAGCCATTTCCTAGCTCATAGGGTTGAGTGAGCAAACCCATGGCTTACTGTGTGTGAAGGGCACAATGTCTGAGACATGGCCACAGCTAGATATGATGGTGATGGTGATGATGGTGGTGATGGTGGTGGTGGCGGTGGTGATGGTGGTGGTGGTGGTGGTGGAGGTGGTGGTGGTGGCGGTGGTGGCGGCCGCGGTGGCGGTGGTGGCGGCCGCAGCGGCCTTGGCGGCGGTGGTGGTGTCGATAATGATAACAAATGAGAGTAGAGGGAATGGTAAGTGTAGTAGGCACTCTGTGTCCACGTTTACTGGGTCTCACAAGGTGGGTGCTACCGAGATTCTGAGAAAAGCAGTAACATGGCTGAGCTCACACAGCTGCTGAGGGGTGGTGCTGGGATGGCTCTCAGTGATGCCGCTGATCTCACAGCCCTAGGGAGGTCCTGAAAGGGGTCAGGATGACCAGTGGCTCACAACTGACAGTGGCTTTTCAGCAGGAGCTGGGGACACACTTTCAGAAACGCTACCTCTTGATTCTAGGACTATTGAGTTGTACAGATGCTGAGAAGGTTTTCACTTGCTTTTGAGATTGGGAATCGTGAGTCTGAGGAGACGAGCATAGGCCTAGGACATGGGATTCAGTTCTTCTTGAGGATGTGGGACTCGGGGCTGCTGTTATGAGAACAGGTACTAGGAGGGAGCCTTAGTAGGTAGTGCTAAGCCTGGACTAACTAACAGCTGAAAGGCATATCTGAAGCTCTAGCAGAGACTAGAACCTTGGAGAGCATGCCGGGGGGGGGGGGGGGGGGGGCCAGGGTAGCAGCAGTGCTGACCCACAGGTGGCTGACTGAAATTTTAATCTATCACAGAAACAACTAAACCCTACATGGCCCAGGTTAGCTGATGCTAATGTAGTTTTGAACCAGGTGAGACCCACCTCCCCCCACCCCCACCCCAGGAATTCACAGATGTTTAAGGGAGAGGTCAGAGTTGGGAGAAGAGCTGGTATCTAACAAAACCAGTAATGTCTGAGGGATGTAGTGGGTATGTAGTCCTGTTCCCATCACACATGTCTACAAGCAAGAGACTTGACGACCTGCACGGTAGTTTACAGTCTCTGGAATTTGAATAGTTCATCCCTAGTTGTTGGTGGTGTTTGAGGAGGCTTAGAAGATGTGGCCTTGTTGGCAGAAGTATGTCACTGGGAGCAGGTTTTGAGAGTTTACACCTTCATATATGCTGCTTAACACACATGAGACCTTGGCTTCCTGCTGCTTGTCACTATGGTGTCATTACAGCATCATAGACCCTAATCTCCTGGGAGCATAAGCCCAAATAAACTCTTGTGTCTATAAGCTGCCTTGGTTGTAGTGTTTTATCACAACCACAGAAAATGTGTCCAGTACAACTTGCCTGCAGTCACTCTGGTAGGCTGTGGAAGAGCTTGCTTCAAGCCCTGTGTTCTTCCCACTTCTCTTGAGTTAGCAGGAGGTCCCTTCAGCTCAGATTAAACTGTGGATCCAAGCAACGTGGAAGCAGGTCCCCGTAAGATGGAGGGCTATAGTGTATGTTGCTATGATCTTCAGCAAGGAGCCTGAGGGCTTTAGCCGGACAGGGAACTAGGGCATAGTACTCAGAAAATTGAAAGTTAAAATCTTCCTCCTCTCTCCCCAAGGGGTAGGGGAGGGCATGTGGCTCCCTTGTCGGAGGTTTGGCTCAGTCTCAGTCCCTCTGTTCCTGTGATAGAGTACACAGAAAAAACTGGTTTTGCTCATGCCTGTGGGTGCTGGCAAGGGTTGGAGCTGTAGGTCAGAGCTGTTTCTGGTGAGGGTGGGTCTCAGGTAGAATGGTGACATGAAGGGAACTTGACCGAGTCAGGGAGTATGCGAGGGAGACAGAGGGGAGCTGCACAGAGCTGCTTGACGCCACGGTTTATCTCAGCTATCCATAACAACTAGCTATAGGACAAACGCAGGTGTCCAACAGAGGAAAGGATGACAAAATGAGCTTTCTATTCACAATGGGACCCTTCTCAGCCATAATAAAGCGTGATGTTATGTTGTTTGTCGGAAAAACGGATGCAGTTAGAGGTAAATGGATTAAGTCAGATTAAGAAAGCAAACATTGTGTTTTATTCTCTCATTCATGGGTCCTAGACTTCATAGATCCATAAAAGCATATATATACTGATGGCTGGGGAACGGAGGGAAGGAGTAAGGAGTACGGAGATGGGAGAATACGCTCCAAACACAATTTGTATGTGCATGGACATGGCTTCACAGTCAAACTTTGATTCTAAGTAAACCCCATGTCCTTACTAATCTTAATAGTATTAATTTTTAGAAAATCCTATTCTGATGATGACGACATTGCTTTGTTAATGAGGGAAGAACCTCTCGACCCAGCTATGTCTGTCTAGGTTCCACTTTCTAGCACAGTTGCCTAGTAGTGAAATCTCTGTGCTGTGACCTTTAGGAAGTTCTAGGCCAGGAAGAGGTCTTCTTACAACTAACAGCAACTCAAACTGGCTAGAGAAACAAATAGGTGGGGTAGAGATCTTTGTTTAGGGACCTGAAGAGTCCTAGGTGAACAGGCTTTAGGCACACCTGGATCAAGGAATGACAGCAGGGCATTCCCTTTCAGACAAGCTCGCTCTCTCCATTTCTTTACATAACGTGAAGGTGCGTACCACTTGCTTACCAATTGCAGAGGGAAGAGAACACATCTCCCAGCCCTGGAACACATTCCAGCAAGGAATAAAGACAGCCCTGGCTAGCCTGGTTCCCATCCTTCACAGAGACTGAGAATGAGGAAGAAGCAGAGGTCATTTCCCGGTAGTCCATACAACCAGTGCCCCACCAGGAGGTTGGTTATTACAAGAGTTGGAAGGAGAAGCAACAGGAAACCCAATGGACTCATCCAGACTCAGGTTTCTGGCAAGATGAGCTAGTGGCTAGAGTCTGGGTGACAGACATGTTCAAGGCCATATAATTCTTATTTGTAGATAGGCTACCTTGTTTGGAAGAACACCAGCCAGGGATAGGGGAGGGGAGAGGTTAGCCCCAGTGGAAGGAAAGGGTTCTAAGGCAAGTCAGAAAGGCCCGGTGTGGACCTGAAGAACCAGAGCTTGGTGAATTAAACTGGAAGGTGCTTACATGCCAACCACACAGCAGAAAGGTATTTTTTGCCGTAATCACTCTTCTGAGAAACAAAGATGAATGGACACTTTTCTTAGCCCAGTCTGTGGAGGAAGGCACTATTTTTTCAAAGCAGGGTAGGAGTGAATCTGGGAAAGGAGTGAGGTACATTCACCACAGGTAGGACCCCCGTTTAATCTCAAAGCTAGATGAGACCTGTATCCCAATTGGCCTCATGTTACGTATCAGGAGGTGAGGGTCAGCGAGGTCAAGGGTCATCGGGTTAACAGGTGATTTGGCATTTGCAAACCTACTTCTGAGATCTAGAAGTTTAATAAGGTTACCTGTTGGCGAAGGGTGGGCAGTTTGGGAGCTCTGGCCCTTCTGTGTTTCTTGTCTGCCTCCCTGTCCTTTCCGCCAATTAGAATGGCTCTCCTCTGTGCTTCACCAGACATTGCATTTATTTTAAAAACGTATTCCAAAAAAAGTTCCAACCTTGGAGAACAAGGCGATAAAGAGCATCCACAGGAGGTGAGACTTGGACACTTACAGGTATAAATGGTGAGCCCAAAGGCCCAGTGACCTGACATATTTGACAGTGTCAGATACTGTGGTGCCCTGCCATGCTAAGGATACATGGATGACTATCTGAAGCTGGCTCTCTCATCTCATGCTGGAGGCATTCCCTTGTCCCTGGAGCCCGCTTTGGGGGAGACATGCTCCATGTAAGTAGTCTATAACCACTGGCTGATTGGAATTGGTATGTAAATACCTTTGTCCCCTAAGTATGTGGTGTTTAAAGCTGGCACTTTGAGGTCTCCATTAGCATTACACTCTAGACATCAGTAACCAATGACAGGATAACTCATGGTTGGCAATACCCTTTTCCTGCATCCATTTCCTCCATGATGCTAGTTGTCTTTGTACTTTTCATATAATCAACGTTCTGGAATAGTCTTAGAATCTTCCCAGAACTCAAACTTGGAATCCTTCTATATCTCAGGACCTGACCACTGAGTTGCCTCTATATCCTCTGTATTGACAGCAAGCACACTGCCACCTCCCCTGTCTGTGTGGAGGCTTGGGTCATTCATTTCATGCCAGTTCCATGAGGCAGTGTAGTATATGATGCATTAGCTGTTCATCTAAATGGTGGCTGTCATCTAGAAGCATCAGGGGACATTTGACTGGACATTTGGCTGTATCTAGGTCCTGAAGATGCTCTTGGTATCTGGATTATGCAAGATGTCTCACTGCTGAACATTCTGGATGTACATAAAAGCCTCTGCCATAAAAGAAGATATGGTCATGAAGTCAGTAGCATGAAGGTGAAACTTCTGACCAGATAAAGAAAGTCAGTCTCCCCAGCTTGGCTCACTGACAGAAGTCCCATGCCCAAGGACACATTACCCAGAGAAGAAACAACCTGGGAGACTCATCTAATGACACACTATGGGACAGCCTAAATCAGGACCATTTCATGTTGAGGACATTTTACCATCTTCAAGATGGCCTGTAGCTGGAAGGACTCAGAGAGACACTGTCAGAACCCAAGGTCTCAAGCACCTGACTTTACAGATTGGAGGATAAAACTTGTGGGCTTACAAGGTATAGAGAAGGAACAATATTATCACTGGCAAGTGAGGCAGAGATGGAGCAGCAGCAGCTGGACTGGTCTAGCCCCAGCTCCACACACTAGGCACCTCCACCAATTGTGTGTGTGTATGTGTGTGTGTGTGTGTGTGTGTGCGTGTGTGTGTGTTTTAATAGATCTACAGTGACTGTGGCCATGAATGTAGCCCTAGATAGAAGGTCCTTAGCACTGCATCTATACTCTGATCAATAGAGTCAGGACAAGGAGATGGATTGCCAGTCTGGAAAACTGGGGTTTAAATGTTGCTTGATAGCAAACTGGTGTTGGTCTTGGTAGTAGGGGCTTGGGTCACTAAGAGTAGTGCTGTCACATGCCCAAATCTCCACTGGGCTCAGAGACTCTGGAAAGCCAGAATCCTGTCACAAGAGTCTAGTCTAAGGTGGAAGGGTGTGTGTATTGGTAGGGAGTGTGGGAGAGAGATGGGACACAGGGAAGATGAGGACTCAAGAAGTCTGTGCTCAAGGCTGCTGACCAGAAGCATGCAGCAGACAAATTTTGACTCCTTGTTATCAGATTCTACAGGAGTGGAGAATTCGTGAAGTTTCTTGGCTTGCAATGAATTCATTCCTTGGCTGCCTGAGGCCTTTACTGCATGGAACATTTAGACTCCTGAGACAGTTTCATAACCCCGTTTTCTATTGAAAGGCCAGATGACAGGAAAAATGAGCGAAGTCATCTGTCATTCAGAAACAGACCACACCACAACCCTTGGAAAATAGCTTTAGGCTTGGGGTCTCACATCCCAGGTTGGAATTGGGGTCCTATTGCTTTGAGACTGTATGAAATGCAAAGCCTTGTATTTCATTGTTTGTCTAGAAAGTGCTGACACTATTTCTAAGCCATTGAAAGCAGAGGTTTGAGGCCCCAACTCAAGAGCTTGGCACTGGGCTTCAAGTCAACTTTTGTCACTTAGCAAGGGCTTGTAGACTTTCTGTTACCATGTAGGATACCAGAGGAGAAACCGCTTAAAGGAAGAAAAGTTTATTTTGGTTCATGGTTTCAGAGTTCATCATGCTTGGGAGGCTGTGGAGGAGCAGAGTGGCTCCCATCATAGTGAACAGGAAGCAGAGAGGGAAGAAGGGACTGGGGACCAAACAAAGCCTTCAAAGTACAAGCCTAGGGATATGCTTCCTTTGACTAGGACCACCCCTAAAGTTTTCAGATCCTCTTAAAATAGTATCCCCAGCTAGAGACTAAGAAAGAATTCAATACATGGACCCACAAGGGACATTTCATGTTCAAATTGTAGCAGCTATGCAAGCATTCCTTTATTTAAAAGAAGACCAAACTGGGTATTTAACTGTCGAGCCTATTATGTGTTGTCATTTAATTGAAGGAAGGCTGAAATCTTCAGAGGGACCATGTCAAGGTAGATGCTAAGGCAGAGGGATGAGGGGCCATTGCTCAGTATTTTTAGATGGACCCAGGTGGAGCATTTGGGAAGCTGGGAACAGTCTTCAGAGTGAGGACTTGGGTGTCCTTCTCTGTTTCTGTTAAGCCATGGCCTCTCTAAAGCCATTTAAAGTGTGAATGAGATCAAAGGAGTCCTTGATATGCCTAGGGTAGCCCGAGACTTCACAATACCAGGACTGTTTTGCTGAAGCATCTCACAGTTTCGGATGAGTGGGCAGCCTACTCACAGTTAGGCCCAGCTCTGTGGGATGGCCTGTGTTCCTCAGATCCACTTGCTAAAGCTCTCTCAGTGTTTTGAGACTGGGGAGGGGGTAATTGAGATTCAATGAGGTCAATCCACTAGGATCAGGGTCTTCCTAAGAAGGGGCACAACATGCCCTATGGACCCTTTGTTACTGAACTTGGAGTCACATCTTTACCCCAAGAAGCCAGATTCAGGTAACTGTTCTCTATAAAACAATTAAAATAGACACATTGAGAGTAAAAAGCAGTAAAAAGAGATTTATTAGGTGTGATCACATTGAGAAGAGGGACAGAGCCACTGACCTCAAGTCCATTTTTGGGGTCCTGAAATTTAGGTAGAGAGCTGGGGAAATGCACATCTAAGCAGTCCTGGTCAAAATGTGGTCCTGTCCACCACACATCCATCTTTGTCTGGGATTCAGTCTCCTCCTGCAGGGTGGCCTGACAGGGTGTGGAACTCTGTGCAATATTTCTCTGGGTGACAAGTTCCCCTTTGACTGATACCAGGATTTTTCCCTTTCCTTCTTCCAGCAGGAGACTCCTGGGGAAAATTCATTTTCTTGGGATGCACTGTTTTAATAGTCTGACAGGCGAGAGGCACAAGTGTCTCTTTAGAATCTCTTCATTCCCAACCTGGGGGTGGTGTGGCACACTTTCAACCCCAGCAACTGGGAGGTAGAGGCAGGGGGATCTCTATGAGTCTGATGCCAGTCTGGTCTACAGTGTAGGTTTCAGGTCAGCCTGGGCTATATAGTAAGACTCTCCAGAAAAACATATTACTCCTGCTGAGCTTGTTACACTTTCTCTTAACAGTTTTATCCCAGATGAGTCCAGGGCATAGAATATCTGTATGTAGAAGACTGGGCAGTGGGGGCTTGCTAGATGACCAGAGGTAAGAAAGGAGGGAGGGAGGGAAGAAGGGAAGGAAGGAGGAATACACACACACACACACACACACACACACACACACACACACACACACA
>NW_021620588.1:2043540-2045654 GCF_004785775.1 Grammomys surdaster
ACACACACACACACACACACACACACACACACACACACACACACACACACACACGGGTGGGTGGAGGGTATTCCCCAGCCTCAGAGTATTTAGTGAGGAAATCGAGGCTGGAAACCACCAGTCTCCACTGCCCTGGAGCTCTGCATCACTCCAACATCGCTTATCCTTGCACACATGTCTGTAATTTGTCCATCACTCCAAATCTTTCCTTTTGCGTTACTCATATTAAAATGTTGTCCTAGTGCTGGTCATGCGGGTGCAGACACGTACTCCTAGCACCTCTGCAGCCAGCTTTTTGATTTAATAGAATTCAGGTACCACTTCTTCACTCTCATTTCCTGGTAGCTGGTGATGCCACACATTTATTTATTTATTTTCCATGAGATTTTACTAATTTCATTCCCCCCCCCAAGTATCTTTTCTCCTCCTATTGTTTACATGCTGCCTGAAGGTTTTAGTTGTTTGCCTAAGCTCTTTATATAGAGATGTACTCTGACATGTGGTGTCCCTATTTGCTGATGGATGTGTTTCTTCTTGTCTCCCCCTCAAGTCTGTGAGGTTTTAAGACTGAGAACTGCACTTGAATCACCCTGTGTACCTCTAACTTATGAAACTTGATAAGTTCACGGTGTTGCTAGCAGCTGAGCACTTGGGATATTGAAGGTTTAATTTGCAATGAAATGAATTGGCTTAAGCTTCTGTTGACTGTCTAGGTAGGAATGAGTTTTTGTGTATTTCCTGTCTCAAGCCCACTGCCAAGTGTGCAGTCTGGCATTCTTTCCTCCATTGCCCTGACTCCCCTTTTCCTTTCTATCCTGACTGAAGGGCTAGCTCAAGAGGAACCCTAAGATGTATGCTTCAGGCCAACAGGAAGACTGGCAGTGCCATCACTGGTCATTGCAAGAGAAATGGTCCTTGGGTCTAGATTCCCTTCACTTATTGGGACATTCTCCACTTGACAAGATACATACTTAGGTCCCCTGAGAGCTAGCTAAAGTAAACGGTTCACAGCTTCCATTTGGACCAAGAAAGTGATGGAGTCCCACAAATATCTTGCAAAACACCTGCTCTCTGATTCTATCTTTTGTTATCTTGTCATACAGGAAATTCCTTTCACACAGAAATGTCAGTGCTAGAACAAAAAGAGCCCATGACTTGGAGTCTGTGGGCATGGACTTAGACAACCTCTAGTGTTTCTGGATTACAAAGGTTGAAGAAATGGCTTAATGGGGAAATGTACTTGCCACACCAGCGTGAGGACCCAAGTTTGAACCAAAAATCCATGGTGGTGAGTGTTACTGTAATATTTAATTTGGTGTGGCCCAATTTTGCTTATTGTTACGGGGCTGCCATCTTCCCGACCAGGCAAGGCCTGAGGCCATGAGCGGCAGTGTGCTCCCACCACTGCTCAACTCTGACCACAGCTTATGTCAGCCCACGAGATGCCACCCATGAGATGCCAGCATGGGAGATGCCTCTGCCAATCTCTCACACTGTCTCCACAAGGCTGGGCTGAGCCCAGACCATCCTGCCATCCACACAGTACCCAGTAGAAATGAGACTCTAATGCTTAAAGATTATCCAAAGGCTTTATATGTTTGGTAATGCTCAATTAACAAGATGCCCACACAATTAGAGGTGTTACCCAATTAACTAACCTAGATATAAGTTGTTACCCAAGATGGTCCTGGACACGTGGTTCTCCATGGCTCCTACATCCTTCCTCTCCCTAGCTCCTTCTCTTCTTACTCCTTCCACATTAACTCTTCCCAAATTACCGAGTTTCTTGTAAACTGTAGTGGGGAGAAGTATTCTGCTACAGGTGAGTGCCTGTCATTCTATTATTGAGGAAGCGGAGACTGTGGGAATCTACAGCTTGCTGGCAAGACAGCCTGGCCTAAATGGTAAAGCTCCAGGTTCCAGTAAGAGACCGCTTCAAAGAAATAAAGCAGACACCTGAGGTTGACTTCCAACCTCCATATGTGTCTACCCATGTATGCACACTTCATCAGCTATCCCCCCAACACACACACACACACACACACACACACACACACACACACACACAGAGAGAGAGAGAGAGAGAGAGAGAGAGAGAGAGAGAGAGAGAGAGA
>NW_021620588.1:2045664-2070281 GCF_004785775.1 Grammomys surdaster
AGAGAGAGAGAGAGAGAGAGAGAGAGAGAGAGAGAGAGAGAGAGAGATGGGGTTCTACTTAGCAGACATGGCGTGTGTAGCTGGGAGGTACTTACCACATGTTGTCTTGAGGTGCTACAGAGAAGTCTGTTCTCTCTATATTTGTGTTTCATAGTGAGTGACTCTCATAAGTGAGGCTAAGAGCAGTTAGAATGGTGGAGTTCTACACTCTGGTTGGGTGCTGGCTACCCCCAAAAGTAACATAGTTACTTTTGCATCAGAATGCCCAGAGCAATTTGTAGAGCAGAGTAGAGCCCTTTTCCTGGGCGTTGGTGACTGGCCACCCTGTAGCTCTCATAGCTTCTGGCTGCATGCTAGCTAATAGCTTTCTGAGAAGGAAGCAAAGCACCCTTGTAGGCTCTCCCGGCTGTGGAGAGACAAGATTACTTCATAGAGGAAGGACCTCAAGGCTGGGGCAGGCAGCTGATGCCAGCAGGGCAAGTGCTTTCTTCTGATTCACGTCTTTTTCCTTCTCCATCTCTTTCAGGCCCCTTGCCAGTTTCCAAAGGATTATCCATTCTTGCCATCAACAGACCTCCCCATTGGCAGGGAAGGTGGTTTCTCTCTTTCAGTTTCTTATGGCACCAAGGCAGGGCTCTAAACTGGACGATCCCAAGGGAGGACATGATTAGCCTGGATTGGATCAGAGTTTGAGTTGGGCTAATGGAGGCCTGTGATTGGCCATATTAGGGTCACACGCTTATTCTTTAACAAATGTGCCAGGAGGGTGCAGGGGAAGATTAGGAAGGTTTGTTGGTACGTTCAAGAATTGCCCACAGTTTATCCCTCTTTGCTTGTCAATATCTTCAGGAAGTTGGAATTAGAGATTCCAGGAAGAATTGTAAGGTGAGATTTGTTTCTTGGAAAGCATTTTTCTTTGTTTCTGAATCACCTCATTTATCCCAGCAGGATGGGATGTTGCAGTAAGTTTTGAGCTTTTACTGAACTTATTTTATTTGAACCCCAGTAGTGGCAGAGCTCATCCATGAATGTTCTGCCTCAGACCTCAAATCCTTGGGAAGACTGATAGACCACTGGAAAGACTCATGGCCTTGTGGCATAAAAAAAAAAAAAAAAAAAA
This sequence comes from Grammomys surdaster, assembly GCF_004785775.1. Lineage (NCBI taxonomy): Eukaryota > Metazoa > Chordata > Mammalia > Rodentia > Muridae > Grammomys > Grammomys surdaster. Next base: position 2,046,785 of record NW_021620588.1, read on the forward strand.
AAAAAACAAACCCTAGTACTGCAAAGCTCTACAATCTGGTGCCTGCAAGAAAGTTTATGAGTTCACTAAACCTGTTTTTCTGGATCTGGGAGTATCTCTTTCTTTTACTTTTTCTTTTTTAACTTTTGGAGTCATTAGCGCTGGATCTTTGACTTCTTTTGGAGACTATGGTGGACATGGTATTCTGTCGTGGTTTGATGCATCATCCTCTCCTCAAGACCCTGAGCCCATCTCATACTTATAAGACAGTTGCCATGGTATGCTTAGAACTGAGGACCTGGTCTAGCTCTAAGATCTGGACCGATCAGGATGAGTTGTCATTCTCTGTTAATAAAGTCAGCCATAAGAAGCTGAAGGAGAGAAATGATCTTCTCTGCCAAGGCAGAGGTCTGTTGATGGCAAGAAGGGAAAGTCCTTGGAAACCAGCAAGAGACCTGAGAGATATAGAGATATAGAGATATAGAGATATAGATAGATAGATAAATAGATAGATAGATGGATGGATAGATAGGTAGATAGATAGATAGATAGATAGATAGATAGATAGGATGTGGAGAGGGAGAAAGAGAAAGCACCTGCCCTGCATAACTCTAGCATGAGCTACACTCCTAATCCACACCCTTTCTTTCTTTTCACTCATCACTTGTATATTGTAAACTTCGTCTCTACCATTTCATCTCTACTAGGAGATGAAAGAATTTGGAGATTCTGCAGCTCTCTCAGGGCTTCTTGTCACAACAAAGCATCATGCTGTAAGTTGATTATGGCGGCCCACACCTGTCATCCCAGCACATGAGAGGATTAGACTGGGGAAAAAAATAAGGAGAAAAAAAAAATCAGCATCGCCTACTTTATCTCTGTGGTTGGATTTCAATTCTTCATGACTTACCCCAACTAAAAATTGGCACTCTGAGCTGAACTGCAAGGTTAATAAGTAACCATTCTAAAATCTTTTGTGAACTTGGTGCATACTTTCGGAAGTGCATCTGTTGAGAGGGCAATATTTTGGTTTTGCCTCTTAGACTTACTGACTCACTGAGCCCCAGTTGTGTCATCAGTGAGATGGAGATAAACCGCTCTGCCCAACAGGCTGAGGGAAGAACCAAATGTGGGTGATAATATTAATGACCTGCTATAGTTTAATTTTTTGTGTTGTGACCATGTGGCCAAATATACTAACAAAAGGCAACTTGGGGGGAAAATTATCATTATTATTTTTTGCTTACAATTTCAGATTGTAGTTTGTTAATGTTGGCGGGGCAGTCGTATAATTACCATGTGGCCATGATCATAATATTATTCTTTGTCATAATGAGTTTTGAGGATAATGTCTGAATGTGGAGTCAGAGTTCTGGATTTAGATTTTTGGAGTGAAATCTATTAACAACGCGACTTGAACACATTCCTCAGTTTTCTCATGTGCAGAGTGGGGGTAATAATCATGAGTGGCACTATCATCTTTGGTCTGTGGGAAGCCTCAAGGGAGAGGATGTACAAGACGTGTGTGTGTGTGTGTGTGTGTGTGTGTGTGTGTGATCAGACTTAGAAGCAGGCACTTTTACCTGCTGAGCCATTGCCAGTCCTTTAAGACCTCTTTTAGCAGTGACGTCACACACACACATTCGGGTGCTTTCATTGTCACCCTCCTCCTTTATATTATCTATGAGTCCTAACCTTGAGTGTGCCATCCCACACCATCTTCATAGCTATCCTTGGAACCATGGGAGACACTGAGAACAAAAACCCAGACTTCCCTCTAGCTCTTCCCTCTATTCTAGCTCCCAAGTTAGAGGCCAGCAGGGAGAGCAGATGCCATTGTATGCGTTTCACAGAAGAGAAAACAGAAATGCAGTAAGAGTCTGGCTGTTGGTAGCTAACCAATGTCAATCTGGACCACATACTGATTATCCTGAAGCCCTTTTACCTTTCTGCTTTCAGAAGCCCTTCTTCCACCCAGCCTCCTTATAGAGGCCACCCAGTCACTTCTCCCAGGATCTGGATGGTAAGATTCAATTTTCATAGCTACCAGTATTAAAGTTTTATTTTTCTCGATGGTATAATATTCATTTAGAATTGGCTTTCATTTATATTCTTCAAACCATGTGTCTGTCCAAGGAACAGGCCAGCATTCAGTGTAGCTATTGTCTGGTGTAGAGAGTGTTCTGGAAGTCAGTGTTTGCTGAATTGAAGAGAAGCCATGTTGGTTGGATGCCTGGGGAGTGAAGGATGGCTGAGAGACCATCCAGATTGGGCCCTTATGTGTTGACTTATCCACTATGTCTTGGAATAATATGAAGATTTTCTAGATACTATCTAGGTATCTAGATATCAAATCTAGATATCATATTCTTTGCAATTAGCCTCATGCCCAGATGTAGGATGAAGACAATATTGTTGAAGTGCCATTGTCTTGCCCTGAGGAAGTTTAAGCCCCACCCCCACCCAAAGTTCTTATATTTTTTCAAGAGAGATTCTTCCCTGGGCTTTTTTTTTTTAATTATGTATGTATATGAGGACACTGTTGCTGTCCTCAGACAGACCAGGAGAGGGCATCAGATCCCATTACAGACGGTTGTGAGTCACCCTGTGGTTGCTGGGAATTGAATTGAGGATCTCTGAAAGAGCAGCCAGTACTTTTAACCACTGAGCCATCGCTCTAGCACTGGGCTTATTTTTAACTTAGAGTTTCTACTTTAACTCAAACCAAAGTTTTCTCTGTCTTTCTCTTACATTCTAGATGCCAAGTTGGAGACAAGCTGGCTAGGCATATTTTCCAAGTCTGCCTTGAAATGCTATCATTTCACACTCCAGCTTTCTTCTTTCTCTAGTTTGCTTTTGCTGGATGTGTGGCTAGTATAGTAATACTAGTCAGTCTGACAGAATCTAGAGTTATTTGGGAAACAGGCCTCTGGGCATACCTGTGAGAGATTATCTTGATTGTGTTAGATTGTGTTAGGTGGGAAGACTCACCCACAGTGGGTGGCATCATTCCCTGGCTGGGATCCTGGGCTGTGTAAATGGAAAAAAGGGAGCGAGCAGCAGTGTAGGTTGTTCATTCCATGTTTCTTGACTGCCAGTTCGATGTGCTCATCCCTCTCAGGCTCCTGCCACTGTGATTTCTCCACCACGATGAACTGCGGCCCAAACTGTGAGCCGGAATGAACCCTTTCTCCCTTACGTTGCTTTTGTCAAAAGTATTTTGTCATAGGCAGGGAATGGGGACAGTGCAGAAATAAAGCTCGAATTTCATTCTGGATCAAAATCCCATTCATATGTGGCAGTTAGAGAACATAATTGTGAAGATGTAGAAGGAGAAGGAGAATAGTCGTATCCATGCTTTGCACTGTGACTGGGCAGTGGGCATCCCTGTGCAAGCCCCATCCTCTCTCTCCTAGTCCTTTATGATGCATCATGAGATGTCATTTGAGATTCCCCAACTTCAGGGCATCTCTTCTCTATTATTTCTTTCTTCCAGCCTTCTCAGTACTCTAGGGTAATTACAGTTAACAACAGCAGCTCAGTTTTTCTTACTTTGATCCTCATGGCCTTGTTTGACCCTTTCCCTGTATCTCCTGAGAGGATGTATCAAAATTAAGATGATTCATTATTAAGAAGAGGCACCTGCTTCTGAATGGGCACTGTCAACTAACTTAGCCAAATCTTTAGTCCAGGCCTTCCACAGTCTACTAAGTATCTCTAAAGGATCCATGAGTGGCAGCTGTGGTCACCATCCTGTGGTGATTGTTGAGGATAATATTTAAAACTGTGGCACCTGATCTGGCCTGGCTTCTTCTTAAGCAGCTGCCATGTTCCCGACTAGACAAGGCCTGAGGCCAAGAGTGGCCAGCGTGCTCTTGATGCTGCTCAGCTCAGACTGAGGCTCTGGCCGACCAAAAGCACCGGCCTTGGCACCCACGAGATGCCAACATGGTGGCTAGATCAGCCAATCCACCACGCTGTCCACAATGCTTGACTGAACCCCAGACAACACCCGCCATGCCCGCAGCTCCCAGTAGAATGAATACTCTAAAGCTTGATTATTATCCAAGGGCTTTATATATTTGGTAATGCTCAATTAACAAGATGTCCACACAATTAGAGTTGTTACCCAATACCTAACCTTAAGATATAAATCATTACCCAGGACTGTTCTGGACCCATGCATGGTTCTCCACAGCTGCTACCTCTCTTCTCTCCTCTCTCCTTTGGTCTCCTCACTCCTCCTCTTCCTCTTCTCGCTCCTCCCGCATTAGCTACTCCCAAATTACCTAGTTTTATTGTAAAATGTAGCAGGGAAAATATCCTGTTACAAGTGATGGCTTAAGAGGTAGGGTTATTAGGAGTTCTTAGTTATGGAGAAGGGGCACGTTATGAAGAGGACTCCACTCTTTCCTCTCAGTTTCTTCCTACATAGCAATAAGTTTCTACACTTGCTCGCATTGAAAACATTTAATCACAAAGGTAACCAGCAAGGAGGTGGGAAGACTGAGCATTGGTGTGTGGCTAGGTGGGCTGGCTGTTCCTGGATTATTAAGCTACAGTGGCCACAGGACTAGCTGAGGGACGGGAGTCACTGGCTGCCTCACAGCCTTCACCATATTCTGCTCCCATGGAAGCTCTCTGACACTGGGTCATCTGACCTGACTGATGACACAGTCATCTGACCTGGATGTCACCTGTAGACCCCATGTGCTTCTTCCTCTGGAGCTGCTCAAGCCCCTTTGCTCCTAGAACTCAGTGTGCTCATGAGATGGAGAAAGGATTGGACTCCTACAGATGCTGAGTGAGGACTTAGGTCATGCTTTTCAGAATTGAGTAGTTGAAATCCACGATTCTTAAGCTTAATGAAGAGCTGTTGGTCCACTCCTGGCCTTCACCTCTTTTGGCATCTGTTCCAGCCTGCTCCTTCTAGATCTTCTTGAGTTACTACTGCCCCATCTTGCTGTGCCATTTGAACCCCCTCTCCCCGAGACAGGGTTTCTCTATGTAGTCCTGGCTGTCCTGGCTCTATAGATCAGGTTGGCCTTAAACTCAAAGATCTATCTGCCTCTGCCTCCTCAATGCTGATTTTAAAGCTTAAGGACATGCACCATCTCTACCTGGCTGCCATTTGAATCCACAGATGCTTTAGACAGCTTTACCACCCCGTTTCTCTCCTGTCTGTCAATGGCTATTTTGCATTTCTATCAGCGGCCTCCCGACTTTCTGCCCTTTCCACATCTGTTATCATTCATTATCTGCAGTGATTTAGGATATCAGATAACCACCCTCATTAAAACTCAGTCTGGGATGTGAGTCATGACTGTGACTGAGGACGTGGGCTCATGCACTGGTTGATGACAATGTATTTGACTTTGTCAAAGCCCCTTTGGCTTTTTCCTGTATATCTGAGTCATACTCTGAAAGGTGAAACTCCCACATGAAGTGACACCTGACCACAGGGGATTGAATGTGAAAAAGTGGAAAGAGGGGTGGGTCACTGGGGGCACTCTTTGCTAGGGTGAGTATGCCAGGTGGTTAATCACAGCCCTGAGGGCCAATTGTGGCTTCCTTCTGAATATCTTTACCCATAAATGATTCTTCTTTGCTTCTCTGTGGGCAGTGGAACACCTCTACCCTGAATACTGCTCTGGGGATAGATTCAAAGAACCAGCATAATGACTTATAAGGAAGCAAATGTTGTAGGGCAAGATCACAGTTCAGTTCATGCATGAAACTAGCGGGGGCTAGTGGATGAGCCCCAGTACGGGGGACTCTAGGAGTAACCTTTCAATCATTTGAAGCTCACACGTGTGAATAAAAGATCTAATAACCTAAAGAGGCCACCACAATGTTACATAACAGTTAAAAGCCAGAAATAAGGGACTGGAAAGATGTCATGGTTAAGGACATCTACTGGTCTTGTAGAGGACCTGAGTTTGAAACTCTGGCTCCATAGGATCTGATGCCCTCTTTGGGTCTCTGTGGGTACTGCACTCCATGGGACACTTCCTCCCCATTCATGCACATAATTAAAAATATGTCTTTAAAACAATAAAAAAATTAAAAGAAATAAGTCAAAGTACATATCTTTGGAACTAAAATGTTATACAAAATGTGCTATATTTATAAGAATTTAAAGAAATAAGCAAGTGAAAAAATATTAGCATCAAATATTCTGAAGTATACAAATTATTTGCACAGATTGAGGACTGGCACAACCAGTGATTCTAACAAGAATAACTACAGGATTCAGTGGTTAATGTAGGCATCTCAGACCAGGTTGACACAATAGGGGGTGTGAGGACTACAGTGGAAGTGGCGGACATGTCTCGTTGAAAAGGGGGTGCCTACCCAATGACTGTTAGGACATACCAGTGCTTTATCAAAATGTTTCAAGGGGAATTATAGACATGATAGTTACGTCAGATGTCGCAATTATAAAATGTTGGTAAAAGTAAATTATATATCAGATAAATAGAGATGTTGATAATTTTGCTTTTGCTGTCTGCCATCTTTAAAATAGACTAACATGTTGACACTGGCTGTCTCTAGGAAGGTTCTTCCAGGAAGAAATCTTAATGTAGTTGTGTTAATTTTTAGTTTTCTCATTTCCTTCCTTCCCTCCCCCTCCCTCTCTTGCTCCCTTTTTCTCTCTCTTCCTCCATCCTTCCCTTCCTTTGTGTATGTGGCAGATGTATACTAGAATGTACAGGTGCTTTTGAGCAGAGGCCAGAGGAAGACGTCAGATATCTTGCTCTGTAATTTTCTACCTTATTCCCTTTAGACAGGGTCTGTCATTGAACCTAGATGTGTATCGGGATGGAGATATTCAGTGGCTAAGAGAGTATTCTCGGGGACCTAAGTTCGGATCCTCAGCTTCCATATAAAATTCAGGGTGTGGCTGAATACATCTGTAAACCCAGTGCTGTGGGGAGTGGAGACGGGAGGATTCCTGAGGCTTGCTGGCCATCAGCCTACCTCCAGGAACACACAAATAATAAAGTGCCATTGGAGATAAAGGTGGAGTTGTCACTTGCTCAATAATTGTCCTGTGAGTGAAGGGACAGTGGGGATGAGGGCAGTGGATAGTTACCATGGTATCCTGGAAAGTTGCTGTGCATCTCCCCAGTGGCTGAGCTCTCTGACCTCTACTGTGACGAAATGCTAAAGGGTGACAGATAATTTAACCATCAGTCTGATATGCCACATGTTCTCTGTGTACTAAGACTCTGTTGAACACTTTATATGCAGGCTGCCTCTCTGAACCTCATTCCTCATAAAACCAGGATAATCATGGAGTTTGTTTCAGAGTATCCTTGTGCAGACATCAAACCTCTGGAGTACAGAGGTGGAACAGTCTGAGCCTAACACAGAACTCCCTTTCAGTTCTGGCCAGCTGAACCATTGTGGATAGAAGCCGTTTAATTTTCCCTGCTCCGACAGACTCGAGGGGGGGCCGTGGGTGTGGAGCTAGAATGCCTTATTTAAGGCATTATTCATAAATGCCTCTGATGACTTATTCAGAATGTGTCACTCTCTCTTTCCCAGCACTTATGTAAAACACGCAATTTTCATTTTTTGTCAGTTCTTTACAGAAAAGGAGCCGTTTTACTTAGCAACTGCTTTATAAACACAGATTCAAACTAATTCGTGGCCTATCTTTGGAATGTTGATTCGGTGTGTGTGGAGGAGAGTCCAGGCACACCTGCGACAGCTGTGAAGCCCGCCTCACACTGATGGTGTCAGTTTGTTTGTCTTTGTGACGTACACTGTCATGTCAATGACCTTGACAACCCAAACCCACACTCCTGCCAAAAATACACTTGCACTCATTCACGGGTTGTGCTTAGTGTGTCTTACTGTGCTTTTGTTTGGATCTGTAATGTTCTCCAGAGGTTTAGTCTGTTAAAGGTTTGATCCCCAATCTCTAGTGCTGTAGATGGGTAGTAGCACCCATAGGAGGCAGAGTCTTCTGAGAATCATTACAAGTGTGCCCATGGGAGGGGATGCCCGCCGGCTGTCTCTCTCCTTCCCACCTCTGTCTCATTCTCGCAGTCTCTGTCTCTGACTTTGTCTTTGTCTCTGTCTCTATTTGTCTCTATATCTCTGTTTGTCTGTCTTTGTCTCTGACTCTGTCTCTCTGTCTCTCTCTCTGTCTCTCTCTCTTTCTCTCTGTCTCTCATAATTCAGGCTGTCAAGTAGTGATCATTTGAGTCTTCTACACATCTCTCTCGAAGAGCAACAGATCATCCACGGGATGAAACATGAGAACATGAGTAAAAGTCAACCTTTTCCTTCCTTTTCCTCCCTTAAAGTTGTCTCTCTCATGTGTTTTGTTACCACAACTGGAAGTTGATTAACATGTATCATATTTATGCTTGTTTCTTAAATGATCTGTGAAATTCATCATTTTAGAATAGAGGTTTTTTTTTTTCAATGCCAAACTCTAGTTTAGACATTTTATTTTTTTTATTTATTTATCTACTTACTTTCTTTATATCCCGATGGCAGCCCCCCTCCTTCCTCTCCTCCCAATCCATAGCCCTCCCCCAATTGCCTCCTCTCCTCCTCACAAAAGGGGAGGTCCCCTGTGGGTACTGACCTGCCCTTGCAGCAGGACTAAGCTCATCCTCTCCTACTGAGGCCAGACAAGGCATTCCAGCTAGGGAAAGAGGATCCAAAGGCAGGCAACAGAGTTAGAGAGAGCTCCCACTCCAATTGTTAGGGGACCCACATGAAGACCAAGCTGCACATTTGTAGGGGGCTTAGGTCCAGCCCCCACTTGCCTTTTGGTTGGTGGTTCAGTCTCAGTGAGCTCTCATGAGCCCGGGTTAGTTGATTCTGTAGAACTTCTTGTGGTGCCCTTGACTCCTCCAGGTCACTAATCCTGTTCTTCAATCTTCCACAAGACTCCCTGAGCTTTACCTGATGTTTGGCTGTGGGTCTCTGCATCTGCTTCCATCTGCTGCTGGATGCTCCTCTCAGGAGACATAGCAGAGTATCATTAATAGTGTGAGGGGTTGGGTCTCTCCTATGGGATGGGTCTCAAGTTGGACCAGTCATTGGTTGGCCATTCCTTCAGTCTCTGCTCCATCTTTATCCCTGCATATCTTGTAGGTAGGACAAATTTTGGGTTGGATGGCTTGTGGGTGGGTTGGTGTCCCTTTCTCTCCACTAGAAGTCTTGGTGGCCACTTCAGTCTCCATATCCTCAGCTTCTAGGAGTCTGAGCTAGAATCACCCTCATAGACTCCCAGGAGCATCTCCTGTCCCAGGTCTCTAGCTAGTCCCAGAGATGCCCCCTTAATTATTTCAACTCTTTTCCCCAGCCCTCCCCTTCCATTTCCCTACTCCTGATCCCCACCCTTGTTCCTCTCCTCACACCCTCTCCCACCAGTTCTCTTCCTTCATCAACCTTTGGTGTCTATTTTATTTCCCCTTCTGAGATTCAAGCATCCCCCCTTGGGCCCTCTTTGTTACTTAGCTCCTTTGGTCCTGTGGATTGTAGTGTGGCTGTCCTGTACTTTATGGCTAGTACTCACTTATAAGAGTGCTTCTCCCTCAGACTTCCCATCACTGAGTTTAGTCATCTTTGGTGGCTCCCACGGCAGTCACCTGTGGAGCATACTGCTGGAGCAGCTCCCAGTTTTCCTCATTTCTTCCACATTAGCTAATTGGATTTTTTAGAAGAGAGGCCTTCTCGTGTCTCCCTCAATTGCTATTTATTCGGAATGTTTATGCCTGTGTGGGCTTATGGTGATTCATTTTATTCTCTGGGTTCTAACCTAGTATTGTTATCATCATGCCTGGTTTAATTTCTTGGGTTGTTCTACTTTTGGCCACTGGGTCCTTGAGTCCTGTAGATGTAATATGATGCTTTCATGGTTTAAAAATACCACAAAGTACAGCTAACTAAAATTGTTACTTGTCTTTTATTAGACTAGACTTCTATTTTCTTTGATCACATTTATTTATTTATTTATTTATTTATTTATTGGTGTGTATGTGTGTGTGTGTGTGTTTGTATACACCAGGGGCCAGACAACAGTTCAGGGGAGTCAGTCCTCTCCTTTGCATAATGTAGGTCACAGGGATTACACATAAGTCATCATCAAATGTTGCAGCACCTCACGTGTTCCTGGTATTTCATTTTGTGAGAGCATATTGTCCCATTAAACAACTTGAACTCATTTGCACTGCAGAAACTTTTAAAAGATAGTATGTATTTGTCTTGGGAAATGACAGACCACCTTTATCCATAGGTGCATTGCATGCGTGATAAACATTCATTAGTGTTTAGGTTTGGTAATGCTTATACCTCATCTCCCAATACTGCTGCTGTCTGAACGTGCCCCCAAGAGTTCCTAAGGTGGAATTGTGATTCCTCCATGCAGCAGAGTCAGGAGGTGGGGCCTTCCTCTCCTCCCTCCCTCCATCCTCTATTGGGCCTTCCTCCTTTTCCTTAATAATGTACAGTTGATTTTGTATATGAGGCTGATAAAGCCGGAAGGCAGAATGAATGATCCACCTAGGTCATGGAAACAGTCCAAAATAGTATTTTTATCAGAAAAATAACTAGGAATGTGATGATCTAGAAGAGATTTTTGAACCCTGATCCTGTGTATTGCCAACACTTCAACTGGGGGAAGGAAATTATAAACTCAGAACATTGCAGGATCTCATTTTACCACAAAAGGCTGAAAAGATGACTCACTGAAAATATCAAATTTCAAGGTTCATTTTTCACTGGTGTGGGAAAATTGTGCTCATGGTTTGTATTTATGCCTGTTGTGTTGAAGGAGCAGCTGTGTCTCCAAAACCCCAGAGACCATACCTGTTGCTACTGTGAAGCATTGTCAAAACCTTTGAAATAATGACCTCAGTGAGGCAGGGAGAGATTGGATGACTTCTGACTCTGTCTGAGCAATGCTGGGATCAAGATAAACATTTTGGATTTAAAAACAAAGGAAAGAAAAAGAAAAGATTGTAGGTGTCTTGTCTCTGCCCAACACTGAAGTGAAGAACAGCACTGGCAGAGCCCTGTTCCTACAGAGGGCATGTGTGGGAATCCCAGCTTGTTGATCCTGGATAGCTGGTTGTCTTTATTGCTGACAGAGATGTGAACCTAACTGGAGCCGACAAAGGCCACAGCAGCTCTAATTTTGGAATGGCTTAAGTATGTAACTTCCGGGGCTAGAGAGATGGCTCAGCAGTTAAGAGCGTGCACTGCTTTTAGAGAGAATTTAGTTCCCAGTACCTACATCAGGCATCTCACAAGTGCCTGTGACTTCAGCTCTAGGAGATCCTATGCATCCTGCTGGCTTCCAAGGACACTAAACTCATGTGCACAAGCCCACACTCATACACATCAACTCTCTGTGCCTGTTATGTTCATACTTTCAGAGTCAACAAACCATCGATTATAATTATTCCACAAAACTTCCACTAGTGTTGAAAATACATAGCCTATTTCCCTTGTCACTTTCCCCACTGGACAATGTAGTAGGGCATATCTCCTCATGCACTGAGGTAGGTGTGATAAGCTACATGCAGACAATTTAAGACTCAGCCTTTTATGTTGGGGGTCACGATTCTATATGGGAAATAGAATTGAATGTGGAGATTGTAAAGTATTTGGCAACAGTGAAAGGTTTCTGAATGTTCAATGATCAAAGTTAATTTAGAGTCAAATGGGTAATGAATTCCAGTTGTCTGATGGTACTTACCCATGATGCATCACCAGACTCTACTGCAGCTGCTGTTCTGATCATACAACACATGAACTTCATGATTGGCATGCTGTCACACCAGACAGCACCAACTAAGAGCCCCTTATACTTGGCTTGGAATCAAGACTATCATCAGTTAAGAATTGTGCTGTTCTTACTGGACATACAAACAGTTTTGTCCTTGTAAAAACATGATGGTTTACTTATAGAAAACATTTTAAGAACTCGTGTCTGAGTCATTGGCTTGATTCCATACGATATCATCATTACATAAATTTTTGCCTAGGGTTTGGCCAGAATTTCAAACAATTTCAATGGACTTCAACCCATTTCTATCATTTGGTACTAATGTAATTTAGTTTTAGTGGTTTAAATGAGTAATCTCTCCCATATGCACACATGCTTGAAGACGTGGTTCCTGGTTGGTAGCAATTCCTAAAAGAGATTATTGACTGAGGGTCCTTATACCTGCTGCTGCTTTATTCCAGGTTATTACTGGAAGTTTTGTCCATAGTCACAGGGAGACGGGACTTCTAGGAGTTTGGGTGTCATGATGTCAGGGCCAGGGCATGAAACCCTGCAAGGCAGCTCCTGTGTTAGGAAGGTAAGCCGCCCTGCTTTGCTTCCCTCTTCCTCGCCCTTGCTTTGTATTCTCGATGGTTCTACATGTCTTCTAAAGTCCCCACAGCTGTATTTTCTTCAAGCATCTGCTGCTGTGGAGCCTAGCCCAAGAGAGTTGGTATTCTGAGGAGAGCATTTGAAACTTTGAATACAATGACCATGAGATTGTGACACATGACCATTTATCCCATTTCTCAGAGTTGCACAGGGTGAGAAATGACAGACCACTTTTATCCATAGGTGTATTGCACGAGTGATAAACATTTGTAAGTGTTTAGCTTTGGTAATGCTTATACCCCCTCCCTCAATACTGCTGTGGTCTGAACGTGCTCCCAAGAGTTCCTACGGTGGAATTGTGATTCCTCCATGTAGCAGCATAGGTAGCTGGGGGCCTAGTGAGAGACTTGCAGGGTGGAGAGGGGCAGTAGCTCATGGAGGCTGAGTCCTAAAGGTTAGGCCTGGCAAAGGTTCATCTCTTTCCCTATAGGAATGCCTTCCCTTTCCTCCCTGCTTCCTGTTATGAAGCAACACTAGTGCCTTGCCAGATGCAGCTGCCTGACCATGTGTAACCATGTGTCATCATCTAAACTTATTTCCTTATAAACTGTGCAGTCTGGGACAGCAATCAAAGCAGCAGCAAACTGACTAGGTCAATATTCTGGCTGAAAAGAGCATTTGAATTCCTGTAGGGAATTCCTTCTTCATTTCTGCTCCCCAACCCAGGCTTTGCCAGTTTCCCCAAAGGTATTCTTGGGACTAGTCTTGATTCAAATCAATAAGATGACCCGATAAAATTTGCTCTCATGGAAGATTAGGAAAAACTTTTAAGGTGTTGTAAATAACAGATCATACGCTGATATTAACCAGACCCAAAGACCATACATCTCAATGAACTTCTCTACTGTTAGAGTGGCCATTTGTACAGAAGCCACAGAGTTTCACACTGGGTTTTATACTTCTGCTATCAAATATATTTTAATGCACTTGTCCACCAACAAAACTGAAAAATCTATGACAGAGTTAGAACTAGAAAATAATTGGCTTTAAAGATTGGGGATGGGGGGAGGGGCTAAGTTATCTCCTCCCATCTCCCCGAGGACAAAGAAGCATTTCCTGTTTGCTTCTCCTTTATGCCACCACAAGACAGATCATGAGCATCCTCATTGTTGAAACTGATCCTGGTGATGCTTCTGCTACCACTTAACAATGACTTACTTTTGTTCTTTCCATTTGTGTCTTTGTTCCTATATTTCTGTCTCTCTGTCTCTGTCTGTCTGTCTGTCTGTCTCTGTGTGTGTGTGGGGGGGGGCAGTGGTGCCTGTGGAGGTCAGAAGAGAGAGAGTATTTGAAGCCTTGGAGATGGAGCTAGGGGTGGTTGTGTGCCTCCTTCTGTGGGTGCTGGGAACTGAACTCAGGGTCTCTGGAAGAGCATCTCTTAGCTGTTTCCATCTCTCCAGCCCCAGCCCCTCAGCAATCACTTTGACAAAAAGACAGCAGACCTAGGCCCACAAGAAATCCCATGTCTCTTGCAGGAAGAACAAGTGTTTTTCTTCTAGAATCACCACAGCCTTGTGCGTCCTTACCTGGTGATATTTCGTTTGCTGGCCTTTCCCCAGGACAGTCAGGAGGCAGGTGCTGTTTGTTTAGTTTGGATTTGATGGTTCAGCGAATTCCCTGTGTGATCTCTGCAATCTTTCCCAGATCTTATGGTCTTTGAAAATAAGATTCTTTTTTTTTTCTTATTTAAGATTCATCTCTGAGTCAGACTGTACCTTCCCTAATTAGAGAGGTTGGACAAGCTGTGTTAAACTTTGGTTTCCCTGGAGACTTCGATATTAGCAGACTGTGCTACTATGAATCTTATGGTGGGAAAATGATAGATGACCCACAACCCTTTGGGTCAGGCATTTTGCTCTTCTCCCATCCCTCCCTTCTTTCTTCCTTTATCCTCCCTTTCCTTTCTGTATCTCTCTCTCCTATTTTCCATTTCTTCTTCTTTCACCTCTTCCTCTTCTTATTATTCCTTCTCCTCCTCCTCTTCTTCCTTTTCCTCCTCTTCCTTTTGATTTTTCTCCTCCTCCTCCTCCTCCTCCTCCTCCTCCTCCTCCTCCTCCTCCTCCTCCTCTTCCTCCTCCTCTCCCTCCTCTTCCTTTTTCTCCTCCTTCTCTTTTTCATTTTGAGACTGACCCTTATGTATCCCAGGCTGGCCTCAAACTTGCTATGTAGCATGGGATGACTTTGTATTCCTGACATTCCAGATCCTCCTGAGTATTGGGGTTTAGGTCATGTATGCACCATATATTCCTGGTTTATACAGCATGGAGATCAAACCCAGGACTGTGTGCATGTTAGACAAGCTGTTTACCAACTAAGCTACTTCCAGCCTCCATCGTTCTTGTTTCTTCCCTGTCCCTTTTCTTCTTTCTTTTGTGGCATCTGAAGCACATGAACTCCAACTAGTCACAGTCAGCTTCTTGATTTTTTCCCCTACTGTTTCAGGATGTGGATGTACACAGCGCCCCCTGTAGGGCACCCTGCTCAGAGGATACTGCGTTGATACTGCATTACTGGGAGTCTTCACTGAAAGTCTTCAAATCCTTCCATGGGAAGCTATACTTTGGAATTAACAAAAAAGTAGTAATCACAGAATCTCTCCATTTATTACCAGAAGAAGGGACAGTATATTTTTGCCTTGGACAGAAAGCAAATCTCTTATTTGTTTCAGTAAAAGCAAGAAGAAAACAAAAAATTTTGGAAGAGGTATTATTAATTTAAAGATACCAATAAGTTCCCATGTGTATTTCTTATGGCACCATGTAGGTTATCATTGGTACTCCTGGGAGCTGCTTATCTGGAGACCCTACCCAAGGAAAAGATGACTTTGGACAAGATGGCTTAATCAGTTAGTGACTTTCCAGCACCCCCTGGTGGACAGCACTTGTATTGATCATGGCATTCTTGGACTTGATTGAACATTCCTGGCCAGAAACCACTTGTCTTGGACAGGTGGCACCCACCCATGTCCTTCTCCCAACTACAACTTTTTAATCTTCTTCCATGTTTTCATGGCGTTTTGTGTTTATTTCTCTCTCTATCATGTGGACATGCATCTTCCTGAGATGTATATGTGCAACAGTTTACACGTATGTGGAGGCCATGGGTTGACACTGAGGTCCATCACTCTCCATCTTATTTTTGAGACAGTGTTTCTCACTCAATCTGGAGCTTATGCTAACTGGCTAGGTTAGCTAGCCAGCAAGCCCCAGGGATGTTCTTGCTTCTGCCTGCCAAGCACTGGGATTATGGACATATTACCATACCTGGCTTTTACTTGGGTGCTGGGGATTTAAACTCAGGTACCTATAGTTGTGTGGCAACTACTTTACCCACTGAGCCATTTCCCCTGCCCATTAGTTCCCACAAAGTCCCACTGAAGCTTGGTAGAACACAGAATGAGGGACCCAGAAGGCTGAACCTCGTGTTAGAGTTTGAGTCCTTGGTCCTTCCTGAGACTGAGCACACCCATGTACTTCTCCCAGGCCTTGTCCTCTGGTGTGTCACCTGGAAGTTGAATAGAATGGTTGGTGATTCCTAAGGCTCCTTGCAGCAGGATCATGTGGCATTGTAAAACGTGGCCTTTGGGGTTGGCCTTAGCTTGACATTGAGACATTGAGCTTAGAACTTGAGACAATCTTGTTTGAACTTCAGCATTCAGTCTGTTCAGCACAGATGTACTTAGGGATGGTGTTCATCCCTGGGGAAGATTAGGTGGGACTATGCATGCAAAGTTCAGGCTCTGTGTCTGGCATGTGAACTCCTGTGCGACGGCAGTGAAGAGGAGGCTGCTTTGGTTTCTGCCACTGGGGTGTGTGTGTGTGTGTGTGTGTGTGTGTGTGGTGTATGTGTGTGTGATGCTTCACAGACAGCCTCCCTAATCTCTACTCCATAGCAGGAATCATAGTTTGAACATGATGCTAATTCTTATTTTATGTTTGGGAAGAATTCACAGTGACTCATTCATCTCAGCTTTTAGTGGACATTACTTAATGTCCACTAAATTAACCCCTACTCAGTGCCACAGGAGCCTTGGGCCATTTTGGAACACATGGATGTCATCTCATCCTTCCTTTGACTTGAGTTGGGGACCAGAGCTGGTGGTGCAGAAAATGACATGTGGCCCATGCAGCTGGAGAGAAGATAATGATGCCCTCTGACCTCATAGCTGGAATTCTGTTGGTTGCCTCTGAGCAGAGGTAGGCCCTCCTGGTCTGTGCTCAACCCCCATCTCCTTCTCTGTTGTTCACATTCACAGTACTTGCTATGTTCTTTCTCAAGTTACTCACAGAGGTGAACACAGTACACCTCCCTGACTGCCTCAGGATAATGGCACCTTCTGTTGTGAGAAACAACCATGCCACTGTGGGTAGCATCAGCTTTGGGAAGGCAGATCCCAGAAGGGACTTCTCCAGGGTACCTTTCATTCTCAGTGTTGATACTGGGTTTCAGGAGGGCAGAGTGATACCCAAGGTGTCTTCTACCAAGTTTTGTCATTATGACAGGTCCCCATGGGCCTCTCTCATTTCTTGTGAATAAAGATGCTTTCTGCCCTTTATTCTACATGGTGCATAGCAAACATTCTTGGGTGATGGTTTCAAGCAAGCTAACTTCCAATTAGGAAGTATTTGGATTTCCAATGCTCAGCATTGCTCTCCAGCAACGTGAGGCATTCCGTGTGCAGTTGCTTTCTGGAACTCTCCATGTGGTCCCGTGGACCCAGGGAACTTGTTCCAAAATGGTCCAAGGCTCCTGTGGTACTGAGTTTGGATTAAGTGCTGACGATCTGGCTCCTGCTGTTTCTATGTATAATAAAGTTCTCCACCTTGGCTCAACAATCTCAGGTATTTGCCCCCATGGTAGGTAGCATGTGACTGGAAGCAGTTACTCCTCCACAGTGCTGAAAAGTTCTGAGACAGTGACTTACAGGTGGCAGTGCTCCAGGCTTTCAAAGATAAACTGGCTGTACCCTTTGACCTAAATCAAGGGAAGGAAGTGAGGAAATGCAGGTGCAAAAGAGATGCATGCTTTCTGGGCAGATGAGAAAAAGGGAGGTTCCAAATTTGGCTTGCAGATGCATGAAGTTTTGATGGATGGGAGGCTGGGCAAAGGAGGTCCAGAGAGAGGAACAGGAAGAAGCAAAGGCACAGAGTGTGAAGGCCAAGGGTAGAGTCAGGGGCAGTGGCGAGTCCAGGAACATAGAAGCCACGGATGCATGGCTAGCTGGTCCAGACAGCTAGACATGGTCTGGCTCTCTTGAGTCACCCTTTACCCTTCCCACCCTGCTCATTGACCTGGTCCCCTTGATGTCACTGGGATGTTCAATGTGAGGAGCACTTGGGAAGACTGGAAGAAGGTGATGTCTGGGTACTGACAGGTCAGATCTAGGCTGTCTGTCCTAGGATAGAAAGTCCCTGTTCCTTCCAGGGGCCTCTCCCTTGCTCTCCTGAATTGTAATACATTCCATTTCACCCTTTCAGAGCCAGCATCTCCATGATAACTAGCCAGATGGCCCTACTGTGCTGTATCCCTTCACCCCTCTATGTATGATTGTCCCTACGATAGCAGATACATTTAAAAGATAGTTAAATTTTATTTAATTATTTTTGTGTGCACACCCACACATGTATGGTGCTAGAGCTAGTTATAGGCAGTAGTTGTGAGTTGCCCAACTAGGGGGTTGGGGTCCAGACTTCAGTCCTGTGACAGAGTAGCAGGCCCCTCTAAAGCACTTTTTCTGTGACCCTGACCAGATGCCAGCTTTCCTAGTGGGTGGTGACTGACTCAGACTTGATGGATATGAGGAGGAGGAGATGTTAGTCAGATCTTCCAGGGCTGTCTTAAAGCCTGAAGAATCTTTCCTGCTGTCACCTGTTAACCTCTACTCTGTCATTAATACCATTAATACCACAGGCTGTGTCGCCTCTCCTGAGATGATACCTATGATTCCCCAGACCTTTTCTTTGATACTTGTTATTGGCTGTTGTAAAATTCCTCCTCCTTTTTTTCTCCTCTGACTGCATGAATCTGTTTTTATATGCCTTTTTCCTCTGGGCATAACATTGACCCCTTGGGGGTAGAGATACCTTGACTTGGTAGCTATGGCAACCAAGCAAAAAGAGTAGTTCAGTGGTAGTTAGGTCTATGGCAATGATAATGGGGCTGTCGGCACTCTCTAGAAAGAAGGAAGAGGAGAAAGTCACAGAATCCTCACTTGGGATTCCAGCCAGGACTCGGTCCTGCCTTGTGTCTGCCAGCTTCAAGGCATCTTGGGAGGAAATGGAAGACTGAAAGGGGGACTCCATGTTGTAGCTTCCATGACATCATTATCCATGAGGGTAAGGCTTGCAGTCAGCCCTGCGGGGCAGGGTATCAGTGATGCTTTGGGGTCTATCAGGTTGAACTTGGTTAAATTAGCCTGTCACTGACACCCTGTCTAAAGTGAAGAGAGGTTTGTTCAAGTCTTCCCAGAAAAAGTAAATGCAACTGTGTATGACCAGGTTCCGTATCTCTTCACTGCAGAGAACTTGTAGGATAACTTAATATGCATGGCTGTATACCTCATAAGTAGACAGTTGAACACTTGATCTATGCTAGGGGACATGAAGCAGCGAAGTCCTGTGGATGGACACACAGACTGGCTGAAAGTAATCACTGTCTCGGGAAACATCTAACTATCAAACTGAGGTGACACAGTACAGACAACGACATCTCTGTCTTGCAAGGTCACCTGTGCTGAGGTGACCCATGTTCATGGACCCTGTGTGTCATGGGAGGCTGGACAGGAGAGAACCACTCTAATTTGGGCAAGAGGAGGTGGAGGAAAACTTTCTGGAGGAGGATGTGTGGGTGGGGGTAGTTAGATGGGTGGAGAGGAGGCGCGAATAAAGGCTGAGAGACCAGTGGACTAGAGTAAGAACAGATAGAGAAGTCCCAGCGATATCAGATCTGAGGAGTGTGTCAGAGAGGAGTGATGAGCCCCTGCGGTAGGAACAGGGGCAGCCGGGAGCCAGTGAAAGTATGTCAGAACAATTTGCTGTTGTTATCGTTACTATGACGACCATAGCCTTTGTGTATTTTGTTTGCTTGGCAGGAATATGACATTTGAGTGTCCTGTTGTGGGCATTGTCAGCTAGGACCGTGGGGGACACCAAGACTGGTCAACCTCAGAGCTCTGCTTCCTGTCTTTTCTTTCTGGCCTGGGAGAATGAGATAGTGGGTTATTAATACCTCTCTCTGGAGGCCTGAGGTAGGGGCTTTGTGGAGGCTTGTTTTTGCAGCTTGAAATAGCCCACCGCTTGCCTGTCCAGTGGGCATGCCGCCAGTCCAGTGGGTGTGTGTGTCCAGGCGAACAAAGCAAAGCTATTTTTACCCTGGAGAGCCCTAGAATGCGTCAGAGTCCCAGAGACTGCCCTACCCACCCCACACTCAGGCTAGTGGCTAGTTCCAGTGGATATGGGTCTCCTGGAGGTGACAGTGGGTGGAGAAGCCACATGTCTTCCTTCTTTCCCAGCTGGAGACTTGGAGAGTGTCTAAGCTGCTCTAACAAGAAGGAGGAAGGATTTAGTTTTATTCTCCAATATACAAGGATGAAAGCTCAGCCCGTTAGAGCAGTGGCTTTTGCTCAATGGCATCAGAATCCATGTTGACTAACTACTTTCTGTTCACTGCTTTTTGCACTGAAATATCTCTATGGGAAATGGAAACTCCACTTTCCATTGTGAAGCTGAAGCTCAGAGAGGTTAAGAGACTTACCTAGGGTTGCCCAGCAATGAAGTGGTTTGTTCACTTACTATAGAGTCCATGCCTTTCTTGCCATTTTTAATGCTAGCCCTGAAGGAGAATGGAAGCAAGGGGTGGTCAGGAAGCCTCATAGCAATGACCTGGGCCCTGGCCTCTTGGGGCTCCTCTTGGGGCTAAGTCACTATAAGGGTGTCTGGGTTACTGGCCACCTCCTGTTGGCAGCTGGGAAGAGGCGTGTTGAGCCCCCATGGTATATGGGTGTGTACTCACACTGATAGTACCAGTGTGCTCTAGGGTGAAGGGGGTCATTAAATCAACTCATTATGAAAAAGGGGTGCCAGGAACCTGCTGAGCAGAAGTATGGAGCCTGCCCTCCCCTGGTGGGACATACCAGGAACCCCATGGTTTTTTCAGTCAGCCTTCTTTCCTTCCTCTTCCCTGTTCATCTAAGTCCTGCTATGCTTCAGTGCTTGCTGTAGCCATAGGTCCTCCAGGCTGTCTCCTCAACCTTTTCCTGCCCAGAACACAGAGACATCCTTCCTATCTGGCCGTGGTCACAACCTCTATCTGACATTTCAGGACTAGAGATGTTTTGTGTCTCCATGAAGTCCCTTTCTGACTGGGTCGAGAGCTTCTTGAGGGTTGGTTCTAGCCTGTGCTTCTCTATGCCACTGTGTGCCAATCTTCTTCTTTCAAGTCGTCAGTGCCTTCCTACTGCCCATAGGATTGGTTATCTACCTATCCATTTGTCCATCCATCTGTCTATCTGTACAGTCATATATCCATTCATCCACCCACTCACCTGTCCATTCATCTTCCTAGGTAGATCTGTTCTACTTTCTATTTACCCTTCCATTTGACCACCTACCTCTATATACCTATGTCTGTCTCTTCCCATAAGGTCATCCATCCTTCCATCCACCCACCTATTCAGTGACCCTGAGAGTAATATGAAGGGCACAGATGACCATTAGACACTTCCTTGGAGTTTAGAGTCAAGGAAAGGAAGAGATGCCTTTAAAAAGATGCCATTATGATTTGAAGATGGTAAACTATGTGAATGAGGGGGTCGGGACGTTGGAGAGGACAAGAGGACACACACTCTAATCACGGTCCCACCATTGTCCTACTGGAAGACCCGGATATAGTCATTTCCCTCCTCAGAATCCTAACTTTTGAGCTGGGCATGGTTTAACTTCCCACCTCAGGATTTAGTAAGAGTTGAATGAGATGTGTGTGAATACTGTAGCCTCTTTTCCTTCCTAGCACAGTAAAGACCATCTCTTCCTTGCTCTTTATGGTGTCTCCTGGTTTCAAGAATTATTGTGGTCACAGGAGCGAATTGGCTGCTTCCTCAATCGTCTTCAGTTAGCCACGGCTTGGGCTCACCAAGAGGACCAAGAATTGAGAGATGAACTGTTAGGCCAACAAATCCTGGCTCAAGCTTGGTCAGAACCAGCCTTGGATTTCTCTCTAGCCTCTTTGTTTTGGGGGTTTGGGAAAAAGAGTTTCTAGAGGTCTCCTTTCCCTGGCCTGGCCTCGGCTGCATTGTACAAGCAGGCAAATGAAACCCGGAGGGAGTATGAAATCACTGGAGCCACGCTTAAAGTTTAGATCCAAATGGCTGTTTAGTTGCTTCTGCTGAAAGATGAGGGTGGAATTGCCAGAGCGTTCAACTGACTGCATTTCCACACCCCCATCCCAGTTTCCTAGAGTTACACTGGACCCCACCGTGGTCTGAACACACAGTCTACTGCTCCTGGATCCCATTCCTGTTTCTTGAGCATTTTGAAATTATAATGGGCAAATAAAAGGAAAAAAATAAATGCCTTGTGGTCTTGGGTTTTAGGGGACATAGAGGACCCAGCTCAGGCCAGTGAAGGGAGACATGGGAACATCCCATGGAAGGCTGTAGTATGACTCTGGAAGGTCACACTGTCCTGTGTTGTAGGAATAGGGAGGAAAAGAGTCTTGGACAGCCCTCATCTCAGGCCATCTTGCTCCTGGGGAGAACAGCTGGTTAGAAAAAAATGCAGTAAAGGGTGGGGACTATGGGGGGGCACCTGTCCCCAGAGGTTGAAGTTTTTCCATTGTGAACTCAAATCTGAGTGCTTTTAAGCTGTGTGTTCTGCATATTGTAAAAACTTGATAACTCCTCTTTCTCTGCGCATTGTTAAAGTGAGGCACTTGTTGTTAAAAGCCAAACAATGCAGGCCTTTGTTTTCTAGCAGCACAGTTTTATGTTTAGTTGGAATAATATTCTTCTGAAATTCAGTTTACACTGTGCCACAGTGTAAGGGGAAGGAAGAAAGAACATGGGGTGCAGGGAGGTGTTCTTGAAATTCCCCAGCACTTGGACTTGGAGAAGAAGAGAATGAGGTTGTAAAATCATAGTCTATATCTGTCTATGTGTGCAGTCCTATTAACTAAAGCTAGGGACCTCCTATTTTAAATCCAGAGCTTTCTGGGGACCAAAGCTGAGAGATGCTGAGACCCGGTGATTAGGTGGCCTGGCTTACTGTAAGCAGGTGGAGTAGAGTGGCCTTTGCAGAAGCCAGAGGGTCCAATGCCTGTTAGACACTGTCTGCATACATGCTCAGGGTGCCAATGAAGATGTGAATTCAATTCCAGGCCAGCGCTTTCAACAGGATAGAGCAGGGAGGGGTGTGTGCACCAACCTGACAGGGATGAAAATCAGGGCCTTATGCTGCCATCCCTGTGCTCTGGGGGGTGACCTTGAGGAGCCTGCTCACTAAGGCACTTAGGCATTCACATGCTTTCTCCTGATCTCCAAGCACCAGCACCTATCTGTAAAATAAGCTAGTAGTTCCTAACTTGTCTGACCTAAGGAAAAGCACACATGCTCATGTTTATTAAAGATCATAACACTAATTGGAAATAATACGGAACAAGTATCTATGTGGAGGGGAATAACTTAATACATCAGAAATACATTTCTGATAGGATACTATAGAGAGTTCAGAGGGAGTGGAAGCTGGACATGGTGGCTCATGACTCCAATCTCAGCATTCAGAAGAATGAGGTAGGAAGATGACCATGAATTCCAGGTTAGTCTGGGCTACAGAGCAAGATTCTGTCTCAGAACACCAACCAACTAGCCAGTAAAACCAGCCAACCAAGTAACCAACCAACCAACCAACCAACCAATTCACCAACCAACCAACCAACCAACCAACCAACCAACCAACCAATGAGCTAGCCAAACATCAACCAAGCAAACAACCAAGTGAAACAAATACAAATGAAATGAGACAGAGACAGGATAGAAGATTGTAGTGAGAATTTTGGTTTCTTCTCCTCCTCCTCCTCCTCCTCCTCCTCCTCCTCCTCCTCCTCCTCCTCCTCCTC
>NW_021620588.1:2070381-2193825 GCF_004785775.1 Grammomys surdaster
TCCTCTTCCTCCTCCTCCTCCTCCTCTTTTTTTACTTGTTATTTTGTTTATTTAAATTTCAAATGTTATCCCCCTTACCAGTTTCCTCTCCGAGAGCCCCTTCCATCCCAACCCCTCCCCATGCCTCCAGGAGGGTGCTTCCCCACCCAGATGCCCACTCCCTAACTCAGAAATGTTATAGGAATATGTTTTTGTTCTAATCCCAGGTATGGGATATGGGCTGCTTTAGATTGTCCACAGCAGCTGATCATGATTTGCCTCATGTTCTAGCAAAGGGAGTGATTTTTCCAGCTGTAGATAGTTTATGCAAGTGTATGACATTTGAAATTCTGAGGATTCTTAAGAGGGTATAAAAATGTTAGAGCCCCAGAGGATCTGTGGTGGTGGTTGCTCTTGCTGCTGCTATTCCTCCTCCTCCTCTTCCTCCTTCTCCTCCTCTTCCTCCTCCTCCTCTTCCTTCTCCTCCTCTTCTTCCTCCTCCTCCTCCTCCTCCTCCTCCTCCTCCTCCTCCTCCTCCTCCTCCTCTTTCTCCTACTGCTGCTGCTTCTGTTTCTTCTCCTGTTGCTGCTGCTGGTTCTCCTCTTCCTGCTGATCCTCCTTCTGCTGCTCCCGTTCCTGCTGTTGTTGTTGCTGCTGCTGGTTGGAGATATCCTGACAACTAAGACCAAACTTGCCCCAAAGGAACTCAACGTCCCTAATCAGCAGGAAGTAGTCTAATGAGATCAATGCCCCCTTTCCCTCCTAGCCTTCTTTCTACCTTGTATTGGGGAATTGGAAGGGATAAGTGTGGAGAAGGGTTGTCAAGAAGGGAACTCATAAAGTAACCACAAAAGTCTGGCTACAGAAGATTCTCACATCATATTAGGCCAATGGAGTCAATCAGAGGGACTGAATCTATCTTCAGTTCTAGCTCTGGAGCTCTAATCCTCACGGTATTTGGGGATAGAGCCTGTGGAAGGAATCATAGTGAGGTGAGGCCATGAGAATGGGGCTCTCCTGGTAGGATTAGTGCCCTTGATCTGTGCCTGTTTCTATCTCCCTGTTTCTGTGTGTCTCCATCTCTGCTTGGCTTGAGGATACAGCAAGCAGACAGCTTTCTGCATGCCAGAACTTTGGCCCTCACTAGACTTCATCCACAATGGCCCCCTTATCTTCCACTGGCCTCCAGAGCTGTGAGAAAATCTGCTTCTATCTTGCAACTCCTGGTCTGAGCCCTGAGTCACCAACAGCATGAAGGTCGGCAGCAGATAGATGTGAGCTGTGCACTGGAGTCAGTGGAAGGTTGTCCTTGGACAGGACGGGGAGGCAGGTCTTGGGACTGGGATGGGCTGGGGAGACAGACCTTGGGACTGGGATGGGTTGGGGAGACAGGCCTTGAGACTGGGATGGGCTGGGAAGGCAGGCCTTGGGACTGGGCTGGGCTGGGAAGGCAGGCCTTGGGACTGGGATAGGGTGGGGAGGCAGGCCTTGGGAAGAGGCTAAGGCCCTGACCACATCCTTTTTTGCATCTGAGTGTTGATCACACGTATGTGGCTATTTTGTGAAGGCTCATAAAGTTGTGTACTTGGGACTTATGTGTTTTTAGGGCATGTATTAAATTCTAATTTTTATGAAATATAAAAATTCTATTGGAATAAGAAATAATTATGAGTAAGAACTTGTTTGTAAATAAGATCTTGTTTTTTTTTTTCTGTTACTAAAATCTAGGCCAGGGTTTTATGGAACAAAAAAGGTAAAAATCTGCTACAAAATCAGCAACAGCATCAGTAGGCCTAAGTATAATATAATATGTGTATTATATATTATTATATATTATATACACTGATAGAGAGAAATGTTCATAATAAATTTTAATTTTTCAGCAAATGATTCTGAGAAGTATTTCTCATATGACCTCCTTTATGCTTTATAGAAATTTTAATTTACATGCAAATCTGCCTTTGGATTTCCAGTGGGGTAGTTATAAAGTTTAACTTTTAATGTTTTTGTGTACTTGTTTTTTCCCCCATGATAGTAGAGTATTTATCTTGTAACTATCAAGAGGAATCCCAGAGATAAATAAGAATAAAGGAGTATAGAATATCTGTGCTGGCGACCTTTGAGGTCCCCTTCCTGTTCTGGCTCTGAGGTGTAGGACAGATGTCAGATGTTAAACTCTGTATTATATATGTTAGACTCAGTGTTAGAGAGAAACAGATTTGAGTTGAAGGTAGCTAAGCCCCCATTATGGCTCTTTGGTACGTGCTGCAGATGCCTGTGAATGTATGTACCCGTGGAGGTTAATGCTGGATGAATTCCTCAGGCCCTTCCCACTTTTTATTTTTTATTTTTTTGAGACACTGTCTTTTATCCTGAGACAGAGACTCACTATGTGGTCTAGATCCTCTTGCTTCTTCTCTGAGAAGATTGCAGATGTGTGCCCCTATAGGTTGCTTCTCAAAGTTAGTTGAACATTGAGCTAGTTCCGGAAGTGGGGTGTCTAAGACCAGCACAGCCATTTAAGTAGCTGGTTCTCAGGAGGAGTCATCATAGTAGTCTTACCCAGATCAGGGATATCCCCTTTCCTATCTCCGGGGGCATCACACCATATGCTCACATCCACAGAGAACAGTCTTGTGAAGAGGAAACCACAGAAAGAGTAGAGAACACATGCTTTCTTCATGGATATCAGAGAAGGCTTCTTAGGACAGGGAAGTTGAGAAGGTCCTGGGGAGATGAGTATGATAGGCAGTGAACAAAAGAGGCAGGTATTGCAGAAGAGAGACTGTATACACAGGGCTTGGCTTGTGACTGACAGCAAGCTAGGGGCATTAAGGAGTGGATGGAGTGTGGCCAAGAACCTGGGGGTTGAGGAAAGCAGAAAGGATAAGGCCAGGAAGAATCTGTATTTGAATTATTCAGATCCTAGCTTAGGAAGATGGAGATTTTGGTTCTTATTACTTTCTTCTCTCTTATCATCCTATATGCTTGTGTGTGTGTGTGTGTGTGTGTGTGTGTGTGTGTGTGTGTGTGTGTTGCTGAGTTCCTCCCTGGCATAGATATGACCAAATACTGATTTTGAGAGAGGAGATTTGTTTTAGCCCATGGTTGCAGATATTAAATTCCATGTTCTTTGGGTCTACTGATTTGGGTCCCTGTGGTGAAGAAAAACAGCATGGCAGCAGGAGAACATGGAGTATGCATTCAGCCCTTGGCAGACAGGAAGAAGCATGCAGATGAAACGCTATAAGGGGTCCCAGCAGGGTACAGCTCCCAAGGACACACCCATCCCCATGAGTCCTACTTCCCAAAGTTTCTACCATTTTTTTTAAATAGCATTATCTTCTGTGGGTGGGGCTACCATTTAGTCAAACTTGTGTGTTTGGGGGACATTTCACATTCCAATCATCCTGGTACACAGCACAAAGATTTCCCCAGACTGGACCTGAGGCTTTTATGCTGGAAGCCCCCAGTGCAAGGCTGGCGGGTGATGTCTGTAAAGGCTGATGGCGCCTTGCAAAGCAAATTGAATTTGTGTTTGGAAATCTCAGCAATCAAATAGTCTGGCCTTTTAAAATTCTGAATTGGTTTTGGAAGAAAAAAATGGATCTGATTAGTATGAAGGGAGAGAAATGAAGGTACAGAAAAGCGTGGGTGGAATGACTGCCAGGCAGCCTTCTGCCTTATGAGATTAGTCTTTCTGGGTTGCTGATGACAAGCAATTCTGTCCTCTATGCCAGCAATGAGCCCCCTCATGAGACCCTGTCCCAGAGAAGACAGAGTAGCCTGAAGGGCACTGGCTGGGCTTCTGCAGTGACCTTCTGAAAGTGGTGTGAGAAATGGCATGGATGGAGGATGGAACCAGAGCTACCGTAGTTAGTTTCCAGTCCACACAGAGAAGAGCTTGCACCATTCCTAGGTGAGCCTTGGCCAAGACTCTCTTTCCCTGCCTCTCTGCACACAGCAACTCTGAGGCCCCATTGCAGGGTTGGAACTGATACTCTCTAGAGTCAGCAACTTGTGGATGTTTAGCGTGGCTGGTGGTCTTTCTTCTTTCCATTGCTCTATTGGAAGCACAAAGGTTGTTTTGCAGAAGACAGCTCAGGGGTCCAGGGCACTGGGAATATATGGTCCCTGTATAGTAGTATTGAGTGTGTTATTTGTTCGTTCATCACAGATTTGTAGAGTGTCTGTTATTTGCTGGGTCCTGTTTAGGGTGCTAAACGTGTAGTAGGAAGCTAAGTGGATACACATTAAATTTGTATATTTTATTCTTCCTCCCCCGGTTGTTTTTGTAGTCGCATCCAGATCACAGGGTGTTGAGAGACATTAAACAAGACAGCAGTGAGACAGATAAACGTGCTCTGTGACTAGAAGTGAGGTGAGGAAAAGAGGGGGGGTGCTCAAAGCTGGGGCAGAGGGCTTGCATTTTGAAACATGATGGAGGTTGGGGGCATTCTGTGATGCAAAATAAGCCAGACACAGGCAAATACTGCAGATGCTGCCATTCTGTGAACATATGGACTTCCTTTTTGAGCTACAGCTGGGACGGCAGGCACTGAAATACCATTGGTGGGGGGAGATCCTGTCTCTATAGATCACAATAATTTGGATATTTTATGATGATCTAGAAGAGAACAGTTCAAAGGCTTGAAACACAAAGATTTGATGGTAGGGACACACCAATCACTCTGGCTGGAACAGTACATACTGTGTACATGTACTAAAATGTGTATACCATAAAGAGCCCATGTCACATGCATATGTATATGTTGCATGTACCTCATAACTACATACAAATGTTATATATGAAGTAAAAAGAAAACACTGAGCTAAATGTAATATCAGTGGAGGGCAGGGACATTTTCACTGGGCAGGTGATATCTGAATAACAATTTTTCTGAGATAAGGAAGTACATCCCAGGCAGAGGGAATAGCATGTGCAAAGGCCCTGTACCTATTGTGTGCTTGTTATGGCTCAATAACATGATGGAGGCTGCCAGGGCTGAAGTCAAGAGCAAAAGACAGATGATGGCAGAGATACCATAGGGGAAGGTGCTGCTTACCCTTGAAGCTCCTGACAGGAGCTTGACTTCCATCCTAGGAGGTGACAGTCAGACTGGGAATGGGACAGAACATAGCCAATATGTTCTAGTGTTAAAGTGCTAGCTCAGGATGGTGTAGACTATACAGCCTCTGGAAGACCAATGATAATATACCACAGTGATCCAGGGGACAGGGCACACACAGAAGATGTCTTAGTTGCTGTTCTATTGCAGTGAAGTGACAATGACCACAGCAACATTTAATTGGGGGCATTCAGAGGGCTAGTCCAGTATCATCACCTCAAGGAACATGATAGCCCCTCCTTGCACTGGAGCAGCTGCTGAGAGCCCCATTCTAATGTTCATCTCTGAAGAGATCAATGTCTTTCTTACAGGGTTGTTGTGAACATTTACATTAGAAAACACCTCTAAGGGGGCATCCCTTTATCCCTGGCATGTGAGACTTGTGGAAGTCTCTGTCTTTCTTCCTCCTATGCTCTCAAAAGCTTGTAAGCTGGACCAGCAGGGTGTGCCAGGCTTCCTGGCTCCAGAGAGAAGGAGGTGTTTTGGTACACTGTGGCAGGAATACCCCACTTGAAACCATTTCTTATTTGTGTCAGAAGCATTTTCCTGCATGCCAGTCTTGGTTCTGCCCTGGGCACCATGGTTTCCATGCGACAGCCTGCAGATAAGCCAACAACAATGTTATCGAGGATTCCAGGCCCAAAGAGAACTAATTTTCTGGGCATTGTTAGCCCCATCAGGTTCTGGGTGGATCTAGGTTTAGATGGATGCTGACAGGGCATGGGACTGAGCCTGGCTCCCGGTACACACTCAGTGCGTGAAAGAAGACACGGATGTGGAGAGACAGGGAGTGTGGAAGTGCGTGTGAACCTGGTGTTCATAGTGAGTGATTCCATGCACACAAGGTCCTAAGAGTCTATAAATACATAAAGACAGAAAGTTGGCCAGGATGCCCAGGGGCAGGGAGGGGGAGGAAAGTTACGGCTCATGGTTCAGAATCTCAGTTTTGTGTGTGGTATGAGCTCATTGATTGGCTAGGCTGTCTGGTCAGCAAGCTCCTCCTTTCTCTGCTTCTCCAGTGCTGGCATCAAAGATGTGCTCTGCCATGCCCAGCTTTTACTTGGGTGTTGGGGGAGCTGAACTCAGCTCCTCAGACTTATACAGCAGGAACTTTATCCTCTCAGCTGTCTCCCAAACCTGCAGTCTCAGTTAGACTATACTCATAAAAATGGTAAATGTTACATTTTTAATGACTCCTTTAAAAAAAAAAGAAAAATACCTTTATGTTACTACAGCCAACACCTTCTTGTACATGGTTTATTGTTAACAAGAATTGAGCCCTTCCCCTGTCTGCACAGGAGGCCAACAGATGAACCCTGAATAATGGAAATTCTGGGTAAATTCTCAGTTAGCCATGGGGACCACAATGGGGTCAGAAGGAAAGGTGATGCAGAAAATGATGTGTCTTTGCTTGAAAGTCCTGGAATTGTTCAAATTTCATCTGTCTCTGCCTGACACAGCACAGGAGGAGATGCCCCAGGGTTGCAAAACAACTGTTCTCAGCCCTCTTGTAAAGATGATTGGCCCATTAGATCTGTGCCTTGGGGGAGAAGTGAGAGTGTTGCTTGGGGCTGGAAGTAGGAGACCTTCTTAAGTTCCTAGCTTCTTGTGAATTTTCATCTGAGTTGAGGAAAGTCCCACTTAGAATGGGCTAGCCTCAGGAAAAAGCCCTGGATTTTTGCTTTGAGACAAGTTCTTTGCTGTGTAGCTCTGACTAGTATAGAACTGACTGTGAAGACTAGGCCAGCCTTGAATGTGTAGTGATCCCCTTACCTCAGTTTCCAGAGTGGTTATAGAAACGTGTTAATTGGTTATATATTGGAGCTACTCTCAAGGGTAGAAGATTGGGGGCTGTATTGTACTGATCTGATCTGGCTGTCTGCATTTAGTGTTTTTTTTTTTTTTGTTTTTTTTAGTATATATTGCTCAAGCTGGAATTACCTGACTTGTTAAACCATCTATACTCAGAGTTCTGCCTCACACCGGCTTGGTTAGCAGAAGGAGCTTGGATTCATGTATATGACACCTGTTCACCTACAAAGAATCAAGAGCCTGGGGCCACCCTAGGAAGTAAACTAAGTGGGAATTCTAGGCAGATGTGCTGGCCACCACTGGAATGGAGAAAGGCCAATGCTTGTCAACTGCCTGTGGAGGTTTTCAGGGAGGAAGTGGGCAGCGCTGGTGGTGGTGGTGGAGGGGACTGGCTAGGCAAGATCAGGCAGCCAGTGAGGCTGAACAGACACATGCTGTGCAAGAACCCTTCTACATGTCCTTCAGACACTGCTCCCAACCCAGTGTTAAGAGCTGGGCTCTGAGCATGATTTACCCACTTCTGAAGCCACAGCTACTATGCTCTGCTCTTGGTTTAAGCATTAGACAGCTCCTATGATGTCACCCAGATGTGGGTGGTTGGTAGGGGAGACAATGACTCCCTTCAGAGTATCTCCCACCATTATGTTCTGAGATTAATTTTGCTGCTTCTATCCCAAACAGCATTTGAAACACTCAAAGACAGCTTTAGACACCCCCTTCCTTTCTGGGCATCTCCCTTCCCATCACAGATAACCACATGAGATAGTTTCCAGGCTGTATTGAGAGCTCAGCCAGTTCCTAATACTCCCTGCCACCATGGCATACCTGGGATCTGCAGAATGAGGAGAGGACACCACAGAGTTGGTCTCTGGGAACAAGGTGTTCAGATGTCAGCCTGTGAGAGGAGGCTGCTCTGGATGCTTGTTCTTCAGGATTTTAGTGTGAGATGTCAGGAAGAACTCAGCGGGGTCTAGTGATTCAAGGCTGTGGTACTGGAAGAATGGTAGGTCCTGGGTCCTGTGGAGGAGCTTTAAGGAGCTGCCATAAACCTCAGAGGCACAGAAAGAATGCGGGTTGCCTGGTACCATGCTGGAAGCCATCTTCCCTGGCCTGCCTACCCTGTGATGCTGGTGGAAGGTGGGGGCCAGCTTTAACCTCACACTGGTCTGATTTCTCAGACAGGCAGTACTTGCCCTGGCTCACAACAGAGAAGCAACATGGTGATGGGTGTGATTGTTTCCAACTCACTCAGACATTCTATTGCACATGATATCCTCTAATAATCCCTAAGAAAAATTAGAACTCCCACCCCTCTGCCCCTGTGTATGCTGGGCAAGAGCTCTACCACTGAGCTAAATCCCCATCTGTCCATGCATTTCAAGAGCTATTATGAATTCTTAAACTTGCAGGGGTATAGCCAAGGACTGCCACTCTTGCTGATGGGTACTTCCTGTTTCCCGAGAGATAGTGGCTACTGGCAGTTTTGCAGCCTTGATAGTTCTGTAACTCCTAATACTCAGCCCTGTTTAATATTCTGTTCCTTTCTGCTTGCTGTTGAAATCACTCCCTATGGCTGCTTCTTTCAAATGCCAAAGGAGTTTTGGCAAGCATGGCTTGTAGAATGAAATACCCCAGATAAAATGGTGGGTCACTTTAATTAAGGTACAACTACGTTGTTGTTGGTTTATCTGTCTGTCATCTGTAGACCGGTCTGTTAGTTGGTCTGCTTCAGGTTTAAATTTAAACATGCTCACACACATACACACAGATATAAGCACACACACCCATGGTCATCTGCAGCCTTGGATGCTGTTCTCCTGGCTTGGAATTATTGCTCAATGTAAGCAAGTACCCAAAGACTGTGCTCCTTCCTCGGGGTGCTATTCTTACTCTTGTGTCTGCAGAGATAAAATGTCTACAACTCTCACAGTGAGGAACTTCAGCACTTTTACCCATAATAAAAACCCATCTATGAGGATTGAAGTGTCTGTTTTAAGTCAAGTTTGTGTGGCATTTCTGCTGCTGATCCCAGCATCCTCTTGAGGGTGGCAGTGAGTGAGGAGGGGGAAGGCAGCTCACACAGCACAGGAGCTGTCTCTTAAGCACTGTGGCCACCCAGGCTTTCCAGAGTGATGATGAGCCTGTCTTGGTTACGAAGTGTCATGATACATCCCCATGAATACTGACAGGCTAGGCAACTCAGGTCAGATCAGAACACCATGACCTTGGTTAGGGACACTGCCAGCCCCAGAGGAAGCCCTGCCAAGGGTATGGGGGGGTGGGGAGGGGTGGGGGATGGGACCAACTTTCAAGCCTTCTACACCTATCACTGGGAGACCAACTTTGATGGTTAATATTTAGACTCATCTAGAGGAATGGGATGGTGTTTCTAGGATGAGGGATGAAAGATTTTCTGTCTCATTGCAAAAGGTTTGTAAAGACCTTTCCAAGCCTGCAGAGGGCGCTGTAGGGATGGCTCAGTCAGTAAAGGACGCGGTGTGTAAGCATGAAGACCAGAGTTAGAGCCCCAGAATCTATATAAAAAGCTGGATGCGGTAGTATGGACTTATATCTTTAGTAATAGTGAGATGGGAGACAAAGAGAGGATCCCTGGCTAGACAGGCTAGTCTCCCTGCATGGTGAAGTTCTAGGCTGATGAGACTCTGTCTCAAACAAAATGTGGACAGTATCTGAGAATCAACACCAGAGGTGTCTACACCACATGTGTGCATACATGAACACACACACACACACACACGCACATGCATATACACACATGCACCTGCACACATGCACCCACCCACCCACGGCCTTAAATGCATGAGCACAATTCAGAGAAATCTGGGGCTTAGTTCAATGGTAGGGTTTGCCTCCAAATGCTTGAGGTCTTGTCTTCCAGCCTCAGCACACTTCCTCAACCAATCCTTCACAGGCTTCCCAGGGGTTAGAGTGGTAACAGGATGATCCACTCCCTGGCTGGAGCCCTGGCTCTGTCTGTGATGTGCTATGTGCCCTTCTGTTCCAAGCCGTCAAAAGACAAGAGTGCTGCTGCCCAGACTTCAGGGATCCCAGGCAGTCTGAGAACTATGTGGTCTCTCCCTTGACAGGCAGTCTCCTGTGGTAGCTCACCAGTTCCCTGTGCTCCCGAGGGACTTAAAAGTCTGCTCTTGACTAGTATATGGAGAACCAAGATGACCTGGCACTTGGGCGTATGTCAGACAGAGAAGGATTTAAGTCTTGGCTGGGAACAATGGCAGGATGTGAGTACCCCCCACTGAATGCAGCAGGGACCAGGTCTCTAGAACTTCCATGTGAGCTTGGCAAGTGAAAGGCTTTTGTGGGACCTGGGACATAGGGCAGGGCTCTGCTCTGACGGACATACGGTGGCTTTGCTTCTGTTCTGTCTAGATCTGTAACAATGGGCTGGGAGGGGCTGAGGGTAGTCCCTCAGATTGGAACCTCGGTCCTCAGGAGCACAGACTCGTACTTGGCTGGACGTCTTGACCATGGACAGGGACCCAAGTGAGGAGGACAGTGAGTAGAGACTGGGATGGAGGGGGCCACTTCTGTAGCCAACAATAAGCAAGCCCTAGCTCCACATTACCTGCCTTCTGTCAGCATCTTTGTCCTGATCATCTGTTTTCCTTCTTTCTATCTTTCTTTATTCTGGAAAGACACCCTGAGACAGCCCATAGCGCCTCTATTATATACCCTGGGGCACTGGCCAGGAAGCCACAGCTACCCCACAGACATCTTCCTGTCTACTGTGGCCTGTCCATGTCTGCTGGTTCTTTCTTCCCTTCTTTCTCCAGGTGACAGTGACCACTCTCTTCTCCAGCCTAATAGAAGTCTGAAAACCTCAGGATTCTTCTGTCACACTCTCAGATGCAGCTAATACCACAGCACCATTGTCAAATCTCCATCCCCTCTTGCGTGCTCATTACCGCTGGTGTCGCAGCCCTGGTGACCCCAGTCTGTCATTAGCAGCACAGAAATACAATGAGATCGAAGGGCTGCTTCAAACCCAAGGAAGGAAACAGGTTTCAGAGGAAACGGATTGTGTTTAAAGGAAAGTTTTTTCCACGTGTTGGAACAGGCAGTGTGGCGGTGGTTGGAGCAGCAATAGATGGAGAGTTGGGGATATTTTTCAAGTCCCGGCTTTGGTTTGCATTATGTGGTCTTGGGCCAAGACGCTTAACATCTCAATGTCTCCATTTTTTTACCCTGTGTAAAAGGAAATTGGGTTAGGAGGTCTGAATATGAGGGTATGGGTACAGTGTCATTGAATGGCTTTTCTGAGGGTGCAATGAAAGGCTCAACACTTTTATGGGGATGCCTGGAGAGGTCTGTGACTCAGGAACATCATGGACCTTGGAACTGAAGGTCTTTGCATACCCCAATGACATCTTTTTTTTTTTCCCATAAGCTGTGGCTCCTTAGAAAACTTTGAATTTACAGATGTTGTTTCCCTTCCCACTAGGCTGGGCTAGCAAGTCAGATCTACCAGACTCTACCTCCTAATTGCTGGGTAACTCAGCTCAGCTCATTCATACTCTCTGAGCTTTGTTTTCCAAGGCTGTTGGGACTGAAACAGAGAGCAGAAGAGTCCAGAGGCCATGGTGTGATAGAAGGGTGGACGTAGAGAGGTCTGAATGTCTCTTGTACATGCTTAAGTGAAGTTCTACTCACACACACTCATGCACACATGGGGCGCTGTGCACGCCTGATGTTCATATGTGCCAACTGAATGCCTGTTCTTTTTCCAGTATTCAAAGGGGGCGCTCACACACTGAAAGGGATGAGGAGCGGGCAGATGTGCGAAGAGATCTGGCTCTCTGGAGAAGGTCGCACTGGGATCCCTTTAAGACAGAGAAGGTTCTGAGCCAGAAAGAATGACATTGTGAAAGATAAAAGTCAAGAGGGCTTCTCTGTTAACTGTGCTTTCCTCCACAAGAACATTTCTTTTATGCAAGAGAAAATTAGTTTGTGGCTGGCAAGCAGAGACCCGACCTCTGCATCTGTCATTGCAAAGCAAATCTCAGCAGCAGATTGCTTGGGGACTTAGAGGCAGGTGCAGAGGCCCTGGGGACATGGAGGCAGGGCCTGAGCTCTGAGCGCTTCCTTCTTTCTGCTCTGCTTGCATGGGCTGGTGGTCTCAGGTTGCATCTCTGGGCCTCATTTGGTTGTTCTATGAATGAGGAAGTGTAGCAATCATATAGAATGGGGACAGTGCTCCTGTCTGACCTTATATAGCACCATATGTGACAGGGTGGGGTACTCAGCCAGATAGCTGCTCCTAAACTCACCCCAATGCCCCAGGACAGTGTGGCACAATGTGGGCGTCCTCTATAGTCCTGCTATGCTCCTTTTATGGTACAGGAAATGTGTCCTTCTGAAGGTCACTCTGGAGTCCTTTCTTGTTTGGATGGAATGGTGACATGAATTTAGCACTGAGGTACTGGACCTGCCCCAGAGGTCAGAGTAGCTCCAGATTGATGGATGAAACTGGAGTCACCCACCTCCCATTCTTTCTATCTTCCTGTCCCTGTTATTTGGTTGTTAGGAGGCCACTGCAGCCACATGGCCTTTCTCTGACTTCCCTTCGAGGGCTGGAGTTTGATGCCCTAGCTGACCTAAGGCGGTCTGATGGCCAGAGCTGCCCCAGGAGACCGAAGTGGCCTTTTTTTTCCATACTTGACATTTTCATTGTTGTTTTCTAGTTTAAAGGAACACACATCAAGTTCAGCACAGGAGAAGAGTGGTCTTTTATATGCCAAGCTCAGGGCCGGAGGCTGCCTCACACAGTCCCATTATATGGGCACCAATGTGATTTATTCTATTTTCATGGTGGGGCATAGGTTATACAGATATGTGTGACATCTGGGATGCCATGGTGGAGAACCGAGACAATAACTTCATGCAGCCATGGTGACCCTTGACCCCACTTGGGCTTGGCTACACTCAGCCCCGATCTTGGAACTACAGTGGATAGATTCCCCTGGCCCAGAAAGACCCCTCCAGTCCAGCTTCCACCTCCTAACAGGGGAGCATTTCCATAAACTGGTTGTTGAGGGCCCAAGATAGATAGCAAGATACAGCTCAGGGGCCAACGCTGACCCCTACCTCATTCCCTACAAAATACTGGATTGGGACAAAGCCTCACTAATTCAGCGGAGTGTGGCTATTTTCATGCCAACAGTGACATCCAGTAAATGAGACAGGGACATTTAACCCCAGAGAGTCCAAACATCTCTCACCTTCCATTTACAGAAGACACCTGCTGATATCTGGTCCCTGGTAGGTAAACATTTTAAATAAACAAACATCATTCAAAGCACAACAATTGGAAGACTTTGGGACTCTGTTACTTTGCATCATAGCTAACCCTCTTTCTGCCAAGAAGGATGCTCCCTCTAGCTAAAAACCTTCCCCTACATGCTTTTGGCCTTGAGAAAAAGCCTCAGAGATGCAGGTGGTTTGTTAGAGAAGGGCATTCATAACTCGAAGGGTGGCAGGGCGGGGCAGCCTTCATGATATTCCCCTTCTCCTTCCACTGTCCCCAGTCTCAAGTTGCAATCTTCAGCATCCCTCATCTCTGCCTTCCACATCGGGTTGGCTGCTCTCCTTGAGAGCAAGACCTGCTTAGAATTCTGGTCACCAACTGTATTAACCTAGAAGGAATGGGCCATAACATTTAATTTTGGTGGAGGTGAAGAGGGTTCCCTGATGTTTGTCTTATTGTGGAATTCATACCCAGGTCCATGTATGTGCTAGGGAAACCTACCACTAAAACTACACCCTCAGCCCAATCTAGGCTTTGATAGAAGCGCCCTTCCCCAAAGAATGAGATGTTTGTGTGTACCCACCCTTATCTTTCAGCTTCTCCTGAGGTCACTGCTGACTCTGCCCCATCTCCCCTGACTCTGCAAAATTTGGCACTGTGTGCCCCTCTCCCCCCTGACTTTGTGTCTTCATGGCAGGCATGGCTGACCTCAGCTTTGAGGCTGAGAGTCCTGTGATGCCCCCTGATGAGCTCCTGGAGGGATTGCCCAGCTATGACTGGCTTCTTCAAGGGCGTGGTGAGTCAGAGGGGCCATGGTTACTGCAGCTTCTTCCAGTGACTCTTGCTGGTTGGGGAATGGTTAGGGCCATGCTGAGCAAGCTCCCCTTTCTTCTGGGGTCTTAAGGTTCTCGCTATGGCCAAGTGTGAGGTGGGATGGAATGGAGAGTGGGGAGAATTCTATAGCCCTGACATTTCTCCCCCTCCTCCTCTTCCTCCTCCTCTTCCTCCTCCTCCTCCTCCTCTTCCTCCTTTTCCTGCTCCTCTTGGTCCTCCTCCTCTGCTTCCTTCTTAGGTCTCTCTATAGCACAAGTTGGGCTTGAACTCTTTCTGTAGCTCTGGCTGGCTTTGAACTAGCACCAGACCAACCTTTCTTTCACTGCACCAATACCTGTTCTTCTTAGCCAGGTTGATGTCTTCCCTTTCTCTCCTCTAGGAAGGCAGGTCTTCTTCCCTCCCTTGGAGGCTCTGGGGAGGTCCCAGGAGCCTGCATGTTGGTCTTCAGTCCTGGAGCACAGGTGAGTCTCAGTACATTTCCACATGCCCTGTTTCTCCTCAGGAGCTCTTTTTGGGGATTCTCCGTCCTGACACTGCCCCAGAAGTCATTGAGAAACCATTTGGGGGATACCTTCTCCATCCCAGACCCACCAAATCAGATCTCCCTGAGGACATGGTCTGGGAATCTGGAGGGTGTCAAGTTCTGCAAGGGTGGAAACCATAGACCATATCAGGGCATTGCAAACTCTGGCTTTTGGGTCAAACCAAGCCCCCAGGCTGTTTCTATAAGTCCTGTAATACTGGAATCTGGCCACACTCATTTCTGTGTGTATTGTCCATGACAACATTTGCCCTGTCTCTGCAGAGCTCGGGAGACACATACCTGTCTGGCTCATGCTGCTTAAACATTAAGTCTGGTTCTCTGTTACTGAAGCCCTCTATACCCCACTCTTTTTCCTGGGGAGCCCTTGTATACCCTCTTTGTTTTGAGAGGACTTGTCACAGAGCTCTGGGTTCCAGCCAGCTCTGTGCAGAAGGTATGCGGTGAGAGTCCTTCCCTAGTGTATGACATAGCTGAGCATGTGATCTGCCTAGAGGGGTCTCCTGGGGCCCCCATCCATCTGTATGCACACACTTTTATTCTGTGTCTGCTTCTCTGGCCCAGGATAAACTCATATGGCACCAGCTGGCTGGCTGACTCTGTTACTCACTTGGGACACCATACCAGGCCTGGCTGTGCTGGGAACAGTGGGATTTAGGAGCAGGGAGCACATGGCCTACTGGGTCCTGGGGAGACTGTGCGTGTGGCGAGGAGGGAGATGGAGGCCAAAGGCTCCTTACTGAGGTGTTTTGGGGGAAGGGCATCATAAGGAGGCACCTGGGTTTCAGGGAGAAAGCTTTCCAGAGAGAGGGGTGGCCAGGACCTATTCTGCCACATTCAGGCTGAGGCTGCTGGGCCAGCTGGTTTCTTTCATGCTCACAATTCTTCTGGACAAGATCCAGTTCCCTGAGGGAGGGGACCTTAGATAGTTGGTTTCTGCCTCCTTATGACTCTGTGACATCATCTCTAGATCCCCATCAGTAGAAGCAGTATCATTCATCTGGTACAGTTCGGAGATGAGACAGCGGGAAGGCTTCTGTGCCAGAGGCTTGATCCTCCATACTCCCTCACTGAAGGGCTTTGCACGCACTGACCTTGTCATTGGATTCACCCCTTGCTAACCACAGCTGAATGGTCTGTTGGGAGGAGGTGGAAACAGTTGGGGGGTGGGTCTTGTTGGAGGAAGTAGGTCCCTGGTTCCCTCCTGTGCTCTCTGCTTCCTGACCTCAGGGCAGCTGCTCTGCACCCCGACATGCTTTCAATCATGGTTCTCCGCCCCATCCCGAGCTCAGAAGCATGGTGCCAAAGGACCATGAAAACTGCCATCCCTAACTCATCTTTCCTCTCTTTAAGTTGTCTTTCTCAGGTGGCTACTTTATTATTATTATTATTATTTTAAATTCACAATTTAGCCTCTTTCCTAAGCTCCATACATGGCCCAATATGGGTTTGAGGCCATCTAGAATGCCCTACCGACCCTGGGCATCCTGTCATGAGGTCCCCTGGCTAGAAGTCTCCTGCACCGAGTCCTCAGCACAGCCAGGCCCTCAGGCCTTGGATCTTGTCCTCGTAGGACCCCAGTGCTTCCTGATACACTAAGGGACTGGTTGTGGTGAGCCCACAGGTCCCTCCCAGACATGTACTCCTGTGTTCTCTCCCCAGCAGAGTCCCTGTGGTGACCGAGGAGGTGGCCCGTGAGGCACTGCTCAGCTTTGTCAACTCCCAATGCTGCTACAGCAGTGCAGCTGCTGGCAACCTCATCATCCAGGAGCTGAGGCAGCAAACCCTCTGTAGGGTAGGAAGGCCATACCTGAGGGCCTGGGGACACTGGGAGAGGGGACATGGTCCTGGGGTTGAATGCAAGCTGTCTCTTCTACAGTCTCCATTCTCTGTACCTATAATAATCAGAACATAAACATCTCCATCTTGATTGACAACCTCGCATGCCTTAGACATGTGGAAAGAGGTGAGAGCATGTCATATGTCCTCACTGCCTGTCACAATGTACTGTTGTCCCCAGTGTCTGGAGCCAACACCAGAGATCAGGAGAGGCTGAGATACTTGACCAATTTCCCATAGATGTGGCGGGTCCTGATCTGAAGTCTTACCTTCCCTGCACCCTTCCATGAGGCACAGGCTAAGGAAAGACCCTCTATTTTAAGGACCCTGGCTCACCTCCGTGTCTCACAAGCCATGCCTGTACCTTACCCCCGACAGCCATACTGCAGAAGGTGCTTCAGTCTCCTCCACTGACAGGGCTTGGGGACAGACTCAGGTCACATTTGCTAGTGTCATAGTCTTTGTCTCTGACAAGAACACATCAAGTGTAAGTCAGACCATGGCAGTGGATAGGTCCCAGATGAGGAGGAAGTGGCCAGCTTGAAGCTGGGCCATGTGACCTGGACAAAGCAGCTGACCCCTCTGAGGTCCATTTCCTCTCTCATAAGAGAGAGACAGGATGAGGGACAGTTCGGTCAATAAAATGCTGGCTATACATGTATTGTGATCAGAGTTCACATTTATACAGCTGGATGTGTTAGTATGTGCTTATAACTCCAGCACAGGAGAGGTGGAGGCAGGAGGATCCCTGGGGCTCTGTGGCTGGCCAGCTTAGCCGGTTGGTCAGTTTCAGACCAGAGAGAGACCTTGCACCAAAAAAGAAGGTAGATAACTTCTGTGAAACAACACCTGAGGCTGTCCTCTGACATCCACCTACACACATACCACCCCCATCCCAGGCCCAGGTGAGGCCCAAGGCCCCTTCTCACCCTAGGTCTGTGCATAAGGACCAAGGTGAAGGACTCTGTCATAAGTCAGGGGTGCTTAGAGCAGGGAACCTGGGGCCTCTGTGTACCACAGGCAAGCAGTGCCCTGTGCAGGATTTACTGTGTAGATGGTGCCTCTGTGGAACTTCACAGGGAGTTGGGCTTGCTCTGGGTGGGGTCTACAGAAAGGTCACACTTTGGTTCCTGGTAGCCCATGCAGGTGGAAGCTTCATCCTTTTGTATCCTAGTACTGTCATCAGGAGGGGCACTGCTTGTGACATACTGGTGTTTTCCTCTGTAGTATCGGCTGGAGACCTTCAGCGAATCCAGAGTCAGCGAGTGGACATTTCAGCCTGTAACCAGTGAGTGAACTGTCTTGAGTCAGTTTGCTTGAAAGGGACAAGGCTGGGGCTTGGGAACCATCTCACGATGTAGGTCAACCACTAACACTGAATCTGATGCTCATCTTTGTGGGGCCTCAGTTTCCCCCACTGACTATAACATGATGGGATGACTTTAATCTCAGAGATTCCTCAGTGCTGACCCTGGGAGGTGCAGCCACAGCTCATGATGTGCACCAAGGAAGGCGCCGTGCTGTGTGGTAGATATTCAAAAGCTTTTCCCTTTTGTCCTTTACTGTCCTTATGATGACCCCTCCTGTGTCAGACCACTCAGTGGATGGGCCACAGAGAGGCACCTCCCCCAGGCTTTGGGATATGAAGGTCCAAGTGCCTCCGATGTTTCAGGAAGACACCAGAAAGTTCCAAGTGCCCCACTCCTCCCTGGTCAAGGTAATGGCTGATCGGATCATCCATCTCTCTCTCTAACTCTGTTTCTCAGGTGCTCTAAGGCTTAATCAGATTTTCTCCTTTGAGAAAAGGCACCTCAAGCTCAGCCTGGTAGGTTACTCCTGAGGTAAAAATAAAA
This sequence comes from Grammomys surdaster, assembly GCF_004785775.1. Taxonomy (NCBI): domain Eukaryota; kingdom Metazoa; phylum Chordata; class Mammalia; order Rodentia; family Muridae; genus Grammomys; species Grammomys surdaster. Next base: position 2,088,652 of record NW_021620588.1, read on the forward strand.
CCCAGCTTAAGAACAGCATGCATCACCCGGAGGCAGCATTCACACAGCGAGGGGACCCTTGCCAGCTGGAAATAGCCAGGGACAACATTCCGAGGGCAGCTGTGTGCATGTGTGCTTGCTTGCTCTTTATCTGACAGTAGGCTAAGTGGAGGCACTCAATGAAATGGACATGAGCTTAAATTTGAAGCACAGTGGATAGACTACTTGCTGAACAAGCACAGGGGCAGAGTTTGTATTCTTAGCACGTATGTAAAGAGCTGGGTGCAGGGGCTTGCACCTGTAACCCCATCACTGGGGAAGCAGAGACAGGAGGACCTCTGGGGCTCACTGGCCATCCAGCCTAGCCTAACTGGTGAGCTCCAGCTACAGTGAGAGATCTTTTCTTGTAAAGTAAGGTAAAGAGAGATTGAAGAAGACACTTAGCTATGACCTCTGGCTCCCATGTGCCCTGTGCACGTATAAGCATACACCATTCATACCCCCAAACACACCTACACATCCTATTGAGCTTTTCCTTAGACATTAGTAGGACAGTAGGTTTGATGTCCATCTGTTAAATAGAAATCTGTCTTAGCAAGAAGTGTGGGAAACCTGGTGGTTGATTGATACCCTCATTGGGTTCTCATCTCACAGGTGGCTGTTTTCTCATTAAGTCTTGATTCAAGAATGTAATTTGGCTCTGCGAGTTCTCATGGTTACCAGATGTGTAAGAGGTCACAAGAGCATTCAACTCTTTTCTGGATGGTACAAAAACTTTCATTGGATGATAGGTTCTAGCAGCTAGCGTCTTGCCTTTCACACAAACCTCATCCATTCTGTGTGTTCTCGAGACCCATGTGAGGAGCTACGAGGTGGCTGCAGATGCCACCAGCCTTTGTGGTTTAGTCTGCCAGGAAACTAGAGTATGAGCTAGTTTGAGAACTCAGGGAATCTTCTTCTTGTGGGAAAGCCTGAGCTAGGCTTGGGGATGTGCTAACCTGAGGCCTTGGTGTTCAAGGCCTTTTTGGATCCCCAGCTACCGGGAAGGATTCTTTCCCCTTACTTTTCCCTTTGGTATCCTAGGGTTGGGAGGGATCCTACTTAAGGACATTCACCCAAAGAGAATTCTTCCATTTCAGGAATGTCACAAATGCCATGGGCGCGGCCGCTACAAGTGCAGTGGCTGCCATGGAGCTGGCATGGTGAGTCATGGGTGGGCCATATGACCAAATGACCCTGTGTGAGTGTTGGGATGGGCATAGGGGTGGCAGGGTTGGTAATAGCCTAAAGATTCCTTGTACCTCATTTGGGCCATCTTCCCTTTCTAAGTCTCTGATTTCCTATCTGTGACTGGGACAGTCAGATTGGGTGCCTCCAGTGACCCCCTCATACTTTGCTGATTCAGTTAAAGGTTTCTCACCTTCCAACTGACAGGCAATGAAGATCTGTATAGGGCTGGGCTCTGTAAAAGAATGGGCCCTAGGACAATGTTGCTAAGATGCCTTCCCAAGGAAAGATGAGAATAACATCTACCCCTTCTCCTAAGGTCTCAACCACAAACCCAGACACAATCTTACCAAAGTTCATTCTGGAGAACCAATGAGTTTACTGGGATTCTTTAGAAAGCATAGATGGCAGTTGCTTACAGAGGTGTGGATGCTCCTGTCTCCACATGCTGGACCTGAAATTCATTATCCTGCAGGGGAGAGGGCATGAATGCACAGATGGAGCTCTTTTTCCCTCCTCTTCCCAGACCCATATACTCTGCTGCCTCCCTGAGGCAGAGTTGAATATAACAGGTGGTAGAGGCTGGATACTCAGGTGAAGGACTTGTGAGCCTTCCCACCCCTCCATGAGGATTGTAAGCAGTCAACAACCCCAGATTTTATGATCTTTTGCAAGGGGCACAGTTGAGTGCCCTAAGATGGTTGATGGTCGCTTGGCTGTGAGGGCAGTCGCTCATGACAGATTCCTCTGTAGAGGATGGCCAAGAACATGGGAGGTGGATACAGAGAGGTCAAGTTCAGAGGGCTTGGGAGATGAGGTAGAAGGAGTGTGAGTTATCTGCCCAGGCTGCTGCAGCATGCCATGACATCTTGGGTTTGCAAAGGACAGAATCCATTGACTTTGGAGGCTAGTTCAAGCCAAGGATCCCAGTTAGAGCCTGTCACAGATGCACACTGATCACATGTGGTCCTATCTTGTCTCACTCTCCATCCTGCTGGGCACTCACCTGTCACCTGATCGCTGTGTGTCCCAGTGGACTGTACCTAGCTTTTCTCTCCTCTCCATGTCTCCTCCTCCACGTTTTCTCCTGTGGTGTATGCAGCCCCCACCCCCACCCAGGCACCCAGTAGTCTTTTGTCCTTCCTTCCTGGTTTTCTATCTCCTCTTCCTATTCCCTGAGCTTGTTTTGAATGTCAGCAGTCCACTCCTGGGTGCTTTCCTAAGAAGGACCTCTGACCTTCACCCTGGTGGTCAGCCACTTTGCTCCGGTCTCCTTCCAGACACTTGGTTGAATGCAGGTCTTGGGTCCTGAGGGCAGAGAGGAAAAGAAGAGATACATGGATGTGAAGTCTTAGAACTCTGTGCCAGGCAGGGCCCAAAGCCACAAGCCACAAGCAACAAGCCACGAGCCACAAGCCACAAGGCACAAACCACTGGTCAAGGCTGTGGCCCAAGGGAGAAAGAGATCTGGGTCAGGGTCATGGAGCTGTGTTGGAAGCTGGTCTCAGGGTGGCCTGGGCCCTGCTTCTGGAAGCCAGCACCTGAAGGCTGGACATGTTCACAGGTGAGGTGTTCATTCTGCAGTGGCACCAAACGCAAAGCCAAGCAACCCCGGAGATGCCACATGTGTTCTGGCTCTGGCCGACGCAGGTAGGAGTGGGTTTGTGGTGGGTTGGAGAAGGCTCTCTAGTTTTAGGTTTCTTTCTGGACACTGTGCCCTGAAAGATTCCCCGTCTCTCTCTGCTGCACCCCAGAGTCTGTGCATAACAGATGCTCTTTGACTTTGCATGTAGGTAGGCTTGTCTCATGGCCTGGAGTATCAAGGAGTCACCAATAGCACATGAGGCAGAAGTGAGGAGAAGTGAGGGGCTCTGTTGGGAGGCGGGGAGTGGGGAGGAGCTCCAAGAAAAACTAGCGGGAAGGGCAAGTTAAACTCTGAGCACACACTCTGGGCAAAGCCTTCTTTATACCTCAGAGTTGGAGGAGCTGCTTAGCTTAGTTGGTGGGCTAAACAACCCACAGCTTACATCTCTGCTCTTGGGACTTTGCATACAGTGGAGTGGTGACATCTTGTAACTCATGCCTTCTCACTATTTATAAGCTTTAAAGGGAGACGGAAAAACTGCAAGGAGTGGAAATGTTCAAAATTAGGTTAGTTAAAATTGTGTTAGCTTGTTTTTACCAGAGAGGTGGAACAAGGTAACCAGCTAGGCTGAGATCTCAGGCTGGCCACAGAAGGTGAGAACAAAAATTGAAAGAACCAAGGGCTGGGTGTGGGACAGGTAGGCTCTTAGGGGGATACTAGATCCCGGCTGTCAGAGGAGGGAGGGTGACAGTGGACAGGAACATGCCATTGAAGAGGGTTGCTCACTGTGGCCACAGATGCAGTACGTGCTCGGGGAGGGGTAACAAGACATGTGCCACCTGCAAAGGGGAGAGGAAGCTGGAGCACTTTGTCCAGCTGGTCATCATGTGGTAAGTGACACCGAAGTGCCAGCCATGAGGAGGTGGGGAATGTAGCTGGTACAGAGAACCTTTTCCTCATGAGGCCTTCCACCTGGTTCAGGAAGGCGTGGCTGTGGGGATAGGGGCTATAGACTAGCTAGGTCTCCGAGTTTATTTGTATTCTGATTTTTAAGTTAATTTTTTTCCTGTGTGAGCATGAGCACATTCAAATGTGCAGGTGCATGCGTACATGTGCAGGCACCTGAGTACTGTGGCCCTCACGTGGAGGTCAGAGGCAAGCGCCTCTCCTCACCGAGCCATCTTACCTGCTCTAGCTTCGAGTTCATATTCTGTCATCACCACCGGCTAGGCCAGCAGTCACTCACTGAGCACCTAACTCTGATGCCTGGGATAAAACTAACCGTTCCTTAAGTCGGCCACGGGTGTGCTCCTTTGTCCTGCATCTGGCTAAGCTAAACGCTAGGGAAGCTAGGGTGCATGGGAGCTGGCACCTCAAAGGCCAGGACACTGAGCTTAGAGGAGCTGCGCACTCCCTCCAGCTCCCGGCCCTGCCACCAGTCTGCGCACTTCCTCCCCTACCCAAGCCTTCCCCCCCCCCCCCCAGCTTAGGTGTGCTGATTACTGATTTGAAGCCTGCGCTCTGCTTCCCTTTCCTCCTCTCTTCCCAGGAAGAACAGCCTGTTTGAGTTTATGTCCCCACACCACCTGCACTGTCCCGGGGAGCTGCTTGCCAAAGCCAGAGGGGAAAATCTCTTCAGGGATGAGAATGCCATGGTAAGGGGGGGGGTGTCTTCGGCACAGGTAGCAAGGAAGTTTGCATCCCCAAAACCAACTGGAGCGTCTGTCCCTCTGCGGGGGTTTAGGGGAGGGGGATGGGATGTTGAGTGGATGCTGAAAACGACACTGAGCCTGCAGTGTCAAGAGCTAAAGGAGGAGCTGTAAGACACAGGCTTGTCGCCACATGGGAGACTTCATATGGCGAGCAGGGACTGGGAGTACCTCAGGGACCTCGTGCACAGGCTGTATGAAGCTGCCAGCCTGCCGCTCGGGGTTCTGTGCCATTTGTTTTGTTCCTGCCTGGCACATAGTGGGCAGTTTCAATGTTGGTGTGACACATGACCCACTTGCTTTAGTCCCGGATATATCTCAGCACTTAGCATGATACCCAGCACAGAGTAGGTCCACAGAAAGCATTTTCAGGGTAACATGAGATGTAGGTGGAAGTGTAGGCTCTCTGCACTCCCTTTTGTACTACGCTCTCTGAGCCAATAAGGCAGTGAATGATGTCTGAAGTGTTTTCCTCAGCCTGCTGTGTGGTCTTGGAGCCTTTCCCTCCATCCTCTGGGTCTCCTCTTCTGTCTAGTGGAGTCAGCCCTGGCATCTTCCATAGCTCCATGAGGGGGTGCTCTGGGAAAGAAAGTGAGGTGCTTTGTTTGTCTTTCCCCAGGTGTACCCCATTGTGGATTTCCCCCTGCAGGACATCTCTCTGGCCTCCCAGAGGGGCATTGAGGAACACAGTACCATGCTGGCCTCCCGTGCTCGCATCCTTCAGCAGGTGAGACTGGGGAACTGAGGATTAGGGCCTGGCTTGGGGATGCTTCCCTGCTCACTAAAATGGAAGAAACTGGGGCTTTTACCTTAAGGAGTGAGGGTGCAGGAGATCCAGGGCTTGGGATAGGCACAGCCCAGGAAGCTTCAGAGCTGAGGCAGTGTGGCTGGAGGTGAGGGCCAGCCTATGAGGCTTGAAGGGGCAGGTGGAACCGTAAGTCACTGGGAGAGAGCGCTGGGGGATTTATTAACAGGAAATGAGTCCTAGTGTGATTTTTGAGTCTAACTCCCTTATATTAGAGAGCAGAAAGGAAATCCGGCATCTCGGCCTTAGGCAGGTGCACGTCTGCATTTGGGCAGTTCCTCTGGTAGCCACTAGGTGGCAGTAGTGCTCCTAGAAACACCATAGACTAGGCAAAGAGTATCTAGTCTGGAGAGCTTACTCAGTGAGAAAATTCCTTGCTGTGCAATGATGAAGACTTGAATTTGAATCCCAAGTACCCACATAAAAATCTTGCTGTAGTGGTACAATCTCTGGGCCGCTCTTTGGGGCTTGCTGCCTAGCTTGTCCGGTTTAGTGGGAGACCTTGCCTCAAAACCAAACCAAACCATAAAAAACAAACAAACACCCCAAACAAAACAAACAAACAAAAAAACCAGAGAGTGACAGAGAAAGATCCCCAGTATTGGCCTGGGGGAGCTCCCTGTGCTTGAGGTTAGTTGTGGGGAGCCTGGGCCTTGTACCAGTGCTTACTTAGATTCTGGGTCTCCTGCATCCTCATGTGATCCTGGGGCAGCTGCTTCATACGCCATCATGGCTGGTTTCTTACTAGAATGCTGGGCCGGGTAAGAGTTTACAGGGAGCTAACCTGTGACACAACTTGCTTTCTTTTCTGTCTTTTCCAATGACACCCTGTCCCCCATTCCCCAAGCCTTTTTCTCTACACATTTCTCCTGTTGCAAAGAGAGAGAAGGGAAGGTCAAAGGTCGCATGCCTTCAAAGGAACTGGGGCCACCTGGGATCTGGAAGGGGACTTAAGAAGTGAGCTTCAGCCATTGCAAACTCCATTGCCTTTCGGGGCCTCTGAAGGCTCAGTCTCCACTCAGCTTCATGTGTGTCTGCACATGGCAGGGTGTTTTCAGACTTTCTAGCATCTGGACATTTACATGAAACCATCTAGCTTTTCAACATCTTTTTTTTTTTTTTTTCTTTTCCCGAGACAGGGTTTCTCTGTATAGCCCTGGCTGTCCTGGAACTCACTCTTGTAGATCAGGCTGGCCTTGAACTCAGAAATCCTCCTGCCTCTGCCTCCCAAGTGCTGGGATTAAAGGTGTGCGCCACCACCGCCCGGCTGATTTTCAACATCTTAACAAAACTCTAGAAAGTCAAGAATCTGCACTAATAGTCTCTGTGGTGTCCCCAGGTCCAATCTGATGCCCTGGACTATTCTCAGGAATTCGAGCCCAGAGAGTGGAAGTAATTCATTAGGGACAGCAATTATTTTAGCAGCAATTCTGGTACTTAGTACAGGCCTTTGAGGGTCTGTGGTGTGGGACTTGCAGCCTTGTCAGTTGTCTAGACATGGCAGAACACACCTGGCTGGTACCTGTTTCTCAGCTCTGGCACTCTCTGGAGGTTTGGACTGCCTGCTCCCCCAAACTCAAGCATTTATAAAATGGTGGAGTTGGTTCTTGTCTCTGGTTGGGCTGTACAGAAGCATCCCTGAGACTTGTTTATGTGCATGTCAGTTACCAACGAAGGGGTACTTGAAGGACTGGGGAGGACGAGAAGAGAAACCAAGCCAGATTACATGCCAACCTCAGTTGAACCCAGAGTGTCTCTGAGCTCCAATCAGTGGATGGGGTAAAGAAGAAGTCTGGGTAGGTGACATGCCAACCTCAGTCTGATCCCAGGGTGGCTCTGAGCTTCAGTCATGCCCCAGTGACCACCTACCTGGATGTCAGGAGGCGGGCTGCAACCTTCTGGACACCATTTGCCCTGAATGTGAGAGGTCAGCTTCATCTCCCTGAGAGTACTCTGCAGAGAACTGGACCATGAGGGAGGGGTGCTCCAACCTGGGGTGGGTACAAAAAGTGGGAATGATGGGGACAGAGCCCTGACTGGTCTCCAAGGGTGTTGGCCTTTGCATGGCTGGAGTGTTACAACTATTAACTGTAGTTAGAGTAGTTAGAGGCAGGGCCTGGACCCTGATAGCCTGTAGTCTGGGCTTGACCACCTGTTCCCAGTGCATGAACTTATGAGACAGGAATAGGAAAAAGCAGAGAAAGGAGTTTTTCTTTGATGCCACACACTGAGAAGAGGAATACATAAAGAAACCTAGTAACCCTTTCCCTTCAGGTCTATCTTTGGGGTCCTGACAGGTTTGGGTCCTGGCGAAGGCGTGGTCCTAATGATCACCTATGCATCAGAGTCTATGCTCTCCCCACTTCTGCAAAGTGCCTGACACCTGTGTGACATGACACCCCTTCCCAGGAGACTTGGTTCCCCTTTTGGCTGGCACCAAGGTTTTCTTCTTTCTTGCTTCCACATAAGAGTACCCGGGAAAAAATCCCGATTTCTTGGGACCCACCGTGTCATTATTCTGATAGGGAGGAGCACAGTGTCCTTCCAGAATGTTGTCACTCCTACCAGGACCATTTGTGTTACGTGAGGGAGGAGCCCCAAGTTGAAGTATTTACTGTGGGCTTGGGGGTGGGGGGGTCCAAGAATACTGGGAGGTGAGGAATGACATGACTTGAGTAACTTGTACACAGTGGTCACTGTCTGGGGACCATCATACTTATGGAGTGGCTGGTGTGAGTCCTTCCATAACCTGCTGTCCTAGAGGACTCAGTGTGGGAATGGTTGGCGTGACCTCCACAGTCTTCCTTCTATGATCTCGCATCAAGCAACATAATCCACTGTGGAAAAATCTCTCAGGGGATGTGCACATTAAAAAAAAATATTGTTTTAAGGGGACAGAATGACTGAGGTCACAACTCAGATTCTCCTTTGGCCTTGGAGCCAGAACCACTGATCCATGATGGTGTTTATTTGATATAGAAGATGGGGGGTGGAATCCAGTTGTAAGGAATGGCAGCCACCTCAAATGCACACAGACCGCGCTGCTGCAAGTGGAGATCCAGAATCATCCCCAAGAGGAAGTGTGTAAGCAGCCTGTTACAAGAGGACTATCATTTGAAGGGATTGGGGCGTGGGTGATTTTGGATGGAAGTAGGGATGCTGCTGCTCCCTGTAGAAGAGTCCAAAAGCCAGAGTGCTCCTGATCCTCTGCCCAGGCCTTCTGGGCAGCAGTGTTGGCTCCTACCCTCACGTGCCTTTTAGTCCTCATTTAGGAGGCTTTTCGTGGCAATTCTGGGAGAGGGAGCTTCTGCCTTTGATTTTCAAAATGATTATTTGTGTCATTGCTTCTGGCTTATGAATATGACTTAATTTTCTTATTCATTTGGTCATTCCAACTCTGAGACAGTTTTGACACCATTACACAGATGAGAAAGTCAAGGCCTAGAGAATTGGAGCTCAACACCACTCAGGAAGGGGTCATGGAAATTTCTAACCCTGATCCTGGGCAATGTCCTGTGTCTTAGCTCCTCTTCCAGGTCCTGCTCTGACCCAGTGTTCTTTGGGACTTGTAGGCAGTTTTGAGAGAAATCCAAGCAGCATCTGGCTTCAGCTTCTTATACTCCCTGGGCCTCTCCATGACTGACAAACACAGTCATGAGGGAAAGGTCGTTTAGCTCTGAGCCTGTCACACCTTTTTCTTGGGTTTGTGGTATGGAAGCAGCATGGACAAAAGCCACAGGGCAGACCATAGCATTGCTCCAGGGACATGTCACTTCAGCATCAGGGGTCACAATTGTATACCAACTATGGGCTGCCTTTGCCAACAGCCAAATAGTACTAGGAATTAAAGGTGACAGGGAACCCTCAACAGGAGCCCCATGATCCTTGTTTTCTTCCTCAGCAGAGCTGGGGTGTGCAAAGGGTTGAACTGCCAACTCAGGGAAGGGGTTGGAGATGAGGCCATGAGGCAGGCTCTGTGGGAAACAGAGTTCTACACCCTCTTATAGGGCAGGTTGTTTAGAAAGAGGTGGATGTTGGGAAGAGATCTGAGCTTGACACAGGGACTTCTAAGTGTGAGGAGTCCAGCCTTGGACTGTTTGATGTCCAGAACTTGAAGTCTCATGAGCCTCTTGCTTTCCCATCTACAAAAAAAGAGAATGTTTGAGAAAGATTTCTCTGAGGCGATGCTGACACACAACTGTGGTGGTGGCCGAGGGACAACTGAGCACATAGAATCCCAACCCAATAGAATCCAACAGACGCTGACATTTCTTTACCATTTTATCTTAAAATAAAAATCCAAATTGGTAAGCCCCTGCAGATATCTCTATGGTAGTTTGGCTATGGAAGTGTTGAAAACAACTTTGTTTTCCAGGCCTCTCCAGTACTGAATGGAGACATTTATGCCTCTGGAATTGTCATGTGGCTTCCTTGAAGTCCCCTGGGGATGCCCAAGCTTCACTCCTAATATCAGACAGTGGTTAAGATAAAATAGTTTTTCCCAGGACCTCGGGCATGAGAAGGAGCAGTGACCGTTAGTTGTAATTGTTAACTTGACACACTCAGGGATCACCTGAGAAGAGTCCCACTGAGGTTTTGTTTAGACCAGGCTGGTTTGTCAACATGGCTGTGGAGGGTTGTCTCGATTGTGCTCATTGAAATGGTGAGACCCACTCACTGTTCGTAGGTAGCTCCATTCTCTAGGGTTGAGTCCTAGATTAGGTGAGTGTAGAGATGGTTGATGAACACAGGAAGGTATGCATGCATTCATTCTCTCGCTGCTCTGAACAATGGAAGTGACAAGCTATTGCAAGTTCCTGAACCAGCTCCCCTCAGAGATGGATGATAACCTGGAGTTATGAGTCCAAATGAACCCTTTCTCCTCTTGAGTTGCTTCTGGTGTAGGTATTTTATAACAGCACAAACGGAACTAGCACAGGAACACAGCAGGAGATGTATGCGGGATGGGCATATCTGGAACATACTGTGTACCCAGCTCTGCACATTACCCCACAGGCCATGGGGAGCTGATGCTGCCTCATAGACAAGAGGCTCGAGTACAACTCTGAGGTGTGTTTGGCTATTTGTTTCCTCAGCGCCAGACCATCGAGCTGATTCCCATCACAGAAGTTCATTACTGGTACCAAGGAAAGACTTCTGTCTACTACATCTATGGCATTGACCACCAGGTGTATGTGGCTGACTACCCTGAGCGATACTGCTGTGGCTGCACCATCCTCTGATAGGCACAGCTGTCCCCAGACTCCAATGGTCACGTTTGACAAGGGGACAGCAGCACTCTTTGAGTTTAGTTATGTTGGTGATGTTAGACAACCCCCATGCAAAGCCTGGAAGTCTTTCTGAACAGTCTGTCAAGAGTCAACTATTGATGACCTATGTTTAACCCACAAGAATTCTCCTAACCAAGTTCCTCTTGAATAAAGTAGGATATATGATAAATATAAGATAAACAGTGGTGGCTTTGCCTCTTTTCTCCAATCGAAATCCCCTGTCTGTGCATGAGAACTGGTATTGTTGATCCCTATTTTAGCGTGGATTCTGCTCTGAGTCTCTGGCCATGTTCAGCATTATAGGAGTACTGAAAGATAGTCACAGGTTGATTTTCACCACAGCATCTTTGCTTCCTATCCTCTGCTGGGCTGGAAGTACGATGTAGCCGCCACTGGGATGGTTCAATTGTTCTCTGCAGGTCTGATATCTCACCTGGAGGTTAGGAGGCCAGGGTGGCCCAAGGATGGGTATACTAGAAATCTGAATGAAAATGTTAGCTGGTTGATGAGAATCGGCTGCTAGGCTACCTCCTGTGGGTCAAAACACGTGGGGGGCGCGGGTGGGGTGGGTTGTGGCCGCAAGCCTGAGCGAAGAGGCCGTCCTGGGAGCGGCTCAGCCAGTGAGACTTGGGACTCTCAGCACTCCCTGTTGATGATTTGGTCTCGCCCGCGCGGTGGGGCGCGGGGACACTGCATGAGCTGCGAGACACAGGGTGGGTCATGCTTGTGTACCGCGGTTGGTTGCGGCTGAGTCCCCAGGGGCCCACGAAGGCGGTGTACGGACCGCTGCTGTAGAGAGGGAACTCCGGGGGCCGCTAGAGTGCAGAGAGTTCAGGGACCGACGGAGAAGGCTCCCCCCCCCAAGAGTTTTCTACTTACACAATGAGTCCAGAGTTCAAAGAGACACATGGAGTTGAAGGCATGAAGATTTATTGACATGACGATGAGTTTGAATGGTGGCGTACTCTCCCAAAAAATGCCAAGAGAGGCCCCCTTATACTGGGGAGAGGAGGGGTTTGGGAGACCTGTTAGCCCCCCCTCTACCTGGGCCTTACATGACCCACTGTATGGAGACCTTGTGTCAGGTCTTTGGGTTCTGGGGTTGTGGCCAAACACCCCAGGATTTCCACAGTCCCACAACCTCCATGTAATCTTTGCTTCCTTATAACATGGAAGTTCTGTGGTGTTTGTCATCCATGGATACTGTGATGGCTAATGTTAACTGTGAACTTGTCAGCTTTTAGAATCACCCAGGAGCTAAGCTTCTGGGCATGTATGTGAGTGAGTTTCTTGATTAGATAAATTGAGGTGACAAGGCCCGTCATAGTGAAGATGGGCTTTGTCATCTCACTTTGGACTGGGCTCTTGTAATAAGTTAAAAAGGAGAAAGCGAGCTGAGCACCTGCATTCATCTCCTGCTGCCTCCGGACCACAGACGCAATGTGACCAGCTGTCTCCTGCTCCTACTGCCATGTCCTCCTCGTCGTGAAGGACTGTACTCTGGAATTACCAGTAAAAATAAAACACATCCTTTCTTAATTGCTTTTGTTGGACATTTTGTCACAGAGAACATAAAAAGCCAACAACAGATGTCTATTACCAAACTTCAGAAAATCAAAGCAAAGCACAGCCTTGTTGGAAGGATGGAAGTCCAGTTGTGGATCCCTACTGTGTGCTCATGGGAGGGGTTTCACAGAGTGTTTTTTGAGTAGATGTGGTTTGGGACATCAAACAATATGAACCGACTTCTAGTGGTGAAGCTGGGAAGGTAGAGGGAGCTCTCTGTAGACCCAAATGCTAACTCAGTTTTGAAAAGGTGGTACTGGGCCTTGAAAGGCCACTGTGCTCCTGACTGTGAGGAACCAGAGGGCTGCCATCCATCCTATGATGCCTGTCCTTGACTCAGAATAGTTGCTGTGCAGAAACAGTGGGGGCCTCTGGATGTGTTCTTGTATAGGCTATCCAGGACTCTCTCTTGATGTCCAACTTCTGTCTTACTCATACCATTTATGCATGCCTCACCCTCCTAGAATAAGACCTTAGGAGTCTGGGTCGGGAGAGGCATGGGACAGAGATGTAGAGAATTTGTGTCCTCTCTGCTACTGTTTGAGCTGTAGATTTCCCCATATCAGTTTGACTATTTATTTATTTTCTGGGCTTAGTGAGCCATTCACAGGGGGGTCCTGATGGACAGCCTGATAATGCTGATGAAGACAATAGGGTTCACAGTAGGCTAGGTAAAGTGTTTCCATCTCTCCCAGGACTGGAGCTGTAGAGCCCAGTGGAAACTGGAGTAGGAAGTCAAGTGATGGGAACCTTGTGGCCTAGCCGAGATTGAATCCAGTGCTTTGCAGATGTAGACTTTGGCTCCTTCTTTGGCTGCCTGCTGCCAAGTCCCTGGGTTCTACAGTGCAGAAGGGAAACACTCTTAGATTGAAGTGTATCAGGACATGGACAGCAGCTGTTCCCTAGAGACAGAGCCTTGGGGTGGCATGGGAAAGAGAGAAGTCTGAGGCAGACCCTACTTCTTTCTCTGGAGCACCACCATGTTCTTCTGTGGAGACATTGGCTCTGCACTAACAGGCTGGCTTGCAACTTATGCTCTCATGCACCTTGTCCCCTTTATGACCCTCACTGTAGATGCTTCTGCCCCATCATGACAGGCATGGTGGCTGCTATGATTGGAAGGCATGCTGGTGACACTTGTTGGGTGGAGGGTGTTGGAATACAGTCCATGAATGAAGCTGTGTGATTTCTGAGACCTTATGTGAAAATTCCAAGTAAACAGAACTAGAGTCTTGTAGCCTCTGTTCCTCCATACCATGGGTTGTTCTTGGAATGTGCTTTCCTGCCCCTCCTGGGTGTAAGAATTGGAGTGGGTTTTACTTAGATTACCCATCATCTTATCCATTAGTGTTGAGACTATTTCCAAGCATGAGCTATCCTTGTGTCTGTATACAGCCTGAACTCATGTGACTTTTGCTCATATGACTTTGCTTAACACTAAAGAATATACTCAGAATATAAATTGTCGGATGCTTTGAATAAAGTTTGTTATTCACTGAGACTTTAGTCCACTTCAGTTTTAGGCTTCACTCCCCCCAAGTGGTAACAAAGGGCAGGCAAACAGCTTTAGTTGCTAATCCCATGGCAAAGTCAACCTCTTTACTTCATATATATCCCACTGATGTTGAAGTTTAATATTAGTAAGTACGGAAATCTCACCAGCTAGTTCTTCAGAATGCTCCTTTTTCCATAGAGCTTAGCTCTGCTCTCTTGAGTTCCCCCCAGACCTTGTTTGAAATACCAGATCTCTTACCTAATTTCAAAGGTGTACATGTATGTGAGCAAAACTGATTTTATTTCTGCCTTCTCTCTGTTATGTCTGAGCACTTACATGTAGAAACACATGCATTTTTATAAAGGGATTTCTTTTCATTTCTCCTTTGTGTTCAACATTCAGTGTAAGAGGGATACTGTGTTTCTTCTGTTTTTTTCCCTTACTCTAACCAGATAACCAACAAGCCACAGCTTCAGAGAAGAGAGATTTATTCTAGCTTTTAGTTTAAGAAGATACAGTCCGTCACTTCTGTACAGTGAGGAAGACACTGTAGCTGGAACAGATAGAGGGTGAGGTGACTGGTCATATCACCTATCAGGCAGAAAGCAAAGAAATTGAGCTGGAAGGAGAGGCAGCTCTAGCCTGTACAGTCGGTCCATCCTGGCTACTCATTTCAATGGCCTTGTCAAGTCTAGAAGGCAACAGCACTTCATTCCAGGCTGACCTTGAACTTGTATTGCCTCTGACTCTTCAGCATATCCTGCCAGCTTGCAGCACCACAGCTGGCTTTGTTGGGTATTAAAACAACAAGTGCCAGCTTGTTGTGGCTTTGAGTGACTGTAACAAAATACTGGAGTCAACTAACTTTTGGAAGAAATTAGGTTTATTTAATTTTGAATATGGAGATTCAAGGTTCAAGAGGTTAGTGCTACCTTGATTTGACATATAGAGAGGGTAGTAGATTTATGGCTTCAAAATGAGCAGAAGAATGGAGAAAGTAAATCCCTTCAGGGACACCCTTCCAATGATTTGAAAACCCCCCACTAAGGCCAACCTCCTAAAGGTCCTACATCCTCCTTGTAGCAATGCCCTGTGGAACAATAACATTCTGTTAAGCCTCAATGCTGGCTTCCCATCGCCAGATTTCTCCAAGTCTCAGTTTTTCCTCTCTCTCTCTCTCTCTCTCTCTCTCTCTCTCTCTCTCTCTCTCTGTCCTTCCTCTCTCCCTTCATCCCATACCTCCTTCCTTCCTCCTTCCTTCCTCCTTCCCTCTCTCTGTCTCTCCCTCTTTTCTTCCCTCCCTTCCTCCCTTCCTCCCTTCCTCCCTCCCTCCCTCCCTCCCCCTCTTCCCTCCCTCCCCTTCCTTCCTTCCTTCCTTCCTTCCTTCCTTCCTTCCTTCCTTCCTTCCTTCCTTCCTGCCTTCCTTCCTCAACATTAACATACATGCCTAGAATGACTGTTTTCACTCTATCAGTCTGTCTCATCCCCCTCCCTCTTCTAAGGAAGCCACTTTTCTCTAGCAGTTCCTCTTCTACTGTCATGTCTGTTTTGTACATGTGGCTCACTGAATTTAGTTAGAGTTTCTTGCCTCAGCTTGAATGGAACCTTGCCTATCGACTGACAACTTACCAGTGGCTACATCATTGAAACAAATGAGTTCTCTTCCTCCAGCAACTAGCAGCTATTACTAACTACTAAGAGTCCCCCAGGGAGGGACAGGGTCTCATGAGCCTCCTTCCCATCCCTGATGACATGCCTGGTTTTATGCAGGTCTTGTGTAGATAACCACAGAAATAATGAGTTCATGAGTGCTGTGGCCATGCCATGACCAGAAGGCAGCTTTTTGTAGCACGCCTCTTCCTGGGTTTCCTACTCTTACATTCTTCTCACTTCATTTTCTGAGATGTTCCCAAGCCATAGAAGAGACAGTCCTGTTTAGGCAGAGCAATTCACCATCATTTATTCTTGGTACATTAGTCAGGGAGGAAGCTCCTGGATCAGGGCTAGCTTGATGTCTCTGTGTCCTGTATCTAAAGTGTGTGGCTAGTGTCTTCAGCAAGATGAGCTTATCATCAGTTTCTGGTGGACCACCAAAATCTATTTCAATAGTCTTGTTTTGGAGGACACGAGGACCTCCCTGACCAACAGCACTTAGAGAGGTTTTTCATTCAAGAACCCATGGCTTCTAAGAGAAGTATTGTCCACCCATACAGGGCACCCCATTCAAATTATTACCTTTATTTTTAAAATACATTTTAGATTATCATCTAAAATATAATTTTCCATTTTTTTAGACATCCTCTTCCCTTCCACTTAAACTTTTCCACTGGTGTCTTCTAGCCCTCTTCTTTCATATCAAATATATTCTCCTAGCAGACCTCCGTTTTTCTGTCTGTGAAATATGAAATGGCTTTATTCTAGATGCCAATTAGGGTGCTTTTTTTCTTTTCTTTTTTCTTTTCCTTTTTTTTTTTTTTTTTGTATAGAGAGAGGTGAGGAGGAAAGCAGGGGAGCTCACACAAGAAAGACCTCAAGATTTGGACTACAGAAAGCAGAAAGCTTTGGCTAAGCTGTGAAGCCACAGCGTTGTCCACCAGGAGGCAGCAGATGCTCACACATGAACCCAGCCCAGCGCTTGTCTTGTTTTCTTATCCCAGCAGGTAAATATGCAAGCTTCCTGTAGCCACACATTCCCCCCCGCGCCCGGCGGCCCGAGGTGCCAGGTGCCACTGTGGCCGTTTTATAAAGATGACACCTAATGCTTCACCATGCCATTTGGTTTTAGGATCTGTGTTATCCCCATTTCACAGAACAGGAGGAGGCTGAAGCCCAGAAAGTTAGAAAAACTTATCCCAGGCCAAACTTCAACCCTAGTCTTGGTGGATGAAGCTTGGGCAGGAGGCCAGTGTGCTTGCCTCGGGGTCATCAGGAACAGTGGTAATTGTTAGGAGACCTTGGCTGGTAGCTATTGACTAGTAGCAGGCTGACTGGTGTTCGTGGAGAGGAGTTTTGGGTTTATCTTATCTTGTTGTCAAAGCTGACTTGGCTTCTTGGCAAGGTAGACTGGGCCCAGTTCACTGCCTGAACCACTCCCCAGGGTGGTTTACATCATCCATCAGTGATCATCTTGTCCCTAGAAGGAAGATGCTGAGGACACTGGTGTTTCTATGAGACAGAGTGTTTCTTCCTCGGCATAGAATGGAGCAGACACATGCGAGTGTGTATGTGTATGTGTGTGTGCGCACAAAAGCCAAAGGTCAATATTATATGTCTTCTTTGATCTTAATTTTTGAGACAGAGTTTCTCGCTGTACTCATAACTCACCGGCTGGCTAGACTGACTGGCAGTGAGTTTAGGAATCTTCTAGTCCCTGCTTCCCCCAGCACTGGGTTTACAGGTTCTCAGCCATGCAGCGCTTCTTACATGGGTGTAGGAGATTGGACTTAAATACTCATACTTGTGTGGAAAATGTGTTCTTTACCAACTGAGCCACCTTTCTAGCCTCAGAACACTCTCAGAAAGAGTGAGTGAGGAGATCCGGGCTGCGGAAGCCAGTATCACCTCCCCTTAGGCGCTGGTGTATAGATGTGGGCACATGGCTTAGAGTCTCTGGCTGTTTGTGGGCATGAGGGAATCCGAACTCTAACTGGGAAACAGATCAGATCTGATTATAGAAACATGAAAATCCTCCTGGCTCCAAGCATCTGCTTATTTTTCTCATTCCTCTAGCTTGGCTCAGAGAGCATTCTCTCAAAGAAAGATCTGCTCAGTGGCTGCTCCTCACAAAGACAGCAAAGCCCCACCTTGGCTTTGCCCTGGAGCTCCTCTCTGTAAGTGGAGCAAATGATCCACGAAGGAATAGGATTTGTATCGATAGACACATGTTTATCCAGATCAATTAGGGGAAATGATCATTGTAACAGTCCCCAAGCAGTGCTTTGCAGATCATAAGGGTTTTGAGCAGGGTAATGTGAATGGCAAACATGTAAAATCAGATGAGGAAGCTGCTTAGCAGATGGTCTCCTGGGAGGCAGGACACAGTCAGGGGAGATGTTGGGGTCATCCTTTGGAACAGAGGGCAGGATGCTTTCTAAATGGCCCTGCATAATTAAGGAAGGAGAAGTTCGAAGTGAGAAGGGAACAGACTTAAACAAAGGGGTATGAAGGTGCGATAAAGGAGACTGATCCATCTGCTGGTGACCTTAGAGGAACTCAGGGTGCTGGGTGCTGGGAACCTGCACAATGTCAGGAGAAACTATTGAGGAATTCATACAAGCATGGAGGGCTGGATCTATCCTATTTGTACTCTTCCTCATCAGCTCTTTAATTTTTTCTATTTGTGTGTGTGTGTGTGTGTGTGTGTATGTGTGTATAGTGTGTGTGTGTGTAAGTGTGTGTGTGTGAGTGTGTATGTGTTCTCCAAGAGATTCTACTTGGGCTCCTCTACCTTCTGATTTCCTTTGGGTTTAGCCAATGAACAGTTTCTTTTGGTCTTGACCAATGGGACATTTCCTTTGTTTGACTAATAAGATGCTTTCTTTGCTCCTGACTAGTAAGAAGTGTTATTTGAATTTGCTTGATAAGTCAGTTTGTGTCTGCTCAGCAGGATGGCTGTACATTGAAAGTTTGTATTTTTTCTTCCAAATTCATAGCTGACACCCTAACTCCAAATATGGTATATTAAGGTATTAAGGGGGTGATACCTTTGGTTAGGTGGATGAGGATGGGTGCTTTGTGTAAATTGTTAGAGCCTCTTTTCAAGTTCTTGATTCTACTTCAGGTCCTGGCTGCTCCCCTAGCTCCTGCTCCCACTGGAAAGCCATTCTTCCACTGATCTCCCAGGCGAGTCCACTACTTGTTAGGGATCAGGTACAATATGAGAGAGTTTCTCTGGCTCCAAGTACAGTATGTGTTTGTTTTCTGCTTTCCAGATGTTTCCTCCCCTCTGGGGCCCATTTCACTACTCCTGGGAAATGATATGATGACCTTCGACCTCAGGTCCAAGGTGTGCAGGAGAATTTTGGCAGCTTGGTGATATGTTGGTGCCAAACACTTAGCAAAGTCACTGCACCTTGAGTTCACTCATCTGCCCCACAGCTTTCTCTGAATGATGCCTGCACAGCCAGCTGCCTTCGGAGGAGAATGTACAAAAGACTTAGGGAGGGTTTTTTAGTGTGTAGACGGAAAGAATGGTGGGAACACAGTAGATATGAAGCCCTGAAGCCCTGAGTCATTGCAGGCCATTCAAACAAAATCACTAACCCCCGAGTTTCAGTGTTGTCTTATGTGTTGGTTAGTTTCGGGAAAGGCTCTAGGATTGACCTCTTCCACTGACTATAGATTGAATGCTCATGTGTTCTAGTGTACACAAACACGTCCCAGTTTATGTCCACTTCACTGTCCATTTACTGGATGGTAAATTCCAGTTCTTACCAGTTTTATTTTCAACTTCCTTCTACTTACATCAGCACAGAACCTGCTTAGTAAATTATCAGTGATAGCTGCTGAAACCTAGAACTGTTTGCTGGAGGAAATGGCTCAGTGGCAGAATGCCTGACTAGCATGCTCATATGAAGGGTTCTGTGTTCTCTTGAACACTTTTTCTATCTGTCACTGCCATGTTGTCTCATCATTTGCTGTAGTTATGTGTGACTCATGTTGATATTAAATCAAACATGTGATTATGATCTCCAGGACTTTAATTTGGGATTATCTTGCTTTTATGGAACATGGAACATGTTTTTGTTTTGTTGGTTTTTTTTTTTCATAGGACAGTTCAAGTTCCTGGATGGGACTGTCCAATGGGTGTGGGAACAGCTTGAGAGAGGAGGGTTGCTGTGTCTTGTACTTGGTGATTGTGGAACCAGAAGTAGAAGAGACTTGGACCCCAGGTGATACATTCCTTACTTTATCTATGGTTTGAAACCAGTGGAAGCCCATGGAAAATGAGCTTTCTGGGAATTGTCTCTATTCATAAGCAGAAGAAGTAGAGGGGAGGATGAAATTATGTGTGATCTAAAGCCTCATACACTTGGAGCATCTGAAGCAACTGCCAGGATGTCTACAGTGCTGCTTAGAACCACTGATGCCCTCCAAGTATGACTACTCATTCCCTTGCTCTCACATTTATTTCTCATTCTTCTGTCCAGCAAATTAGTCACGAGTACTTGCTGCATCATAGTGCCCCACACTTCAGCTCAAGGGTGCTCTACCATGTCCTGCTGAACTGTGTGTCCTTAGAATTTTCCCATCATTAATTTTCTCAGATTCATCTTCGTTGATGTCTACAGAAGAATTCCAAAAAGTGCAAGGAGTTTATATGGATCTTATAGGTAGTGGATCCATTGAAAAGACTTTGGTAGACAACTGAAGTGCTGGGACATATTTAAGTCCTATGTAGACAATGCTGGTGGCTTAGAGATGATGTCTTAGTTTCCATGGGAGTAAAGGGAACCAGGAGGCAGGCAGATTGGCTAGGAGTGTTGAATCCCAGAGAATAAACAGGAAAGGCTATTCCTGGTCATTGTCTGAACCAGTGACAGAGAAGGTCAGTGTTGAAGAGCTTGAGATCCAATCATAAACCCAGCTCTGCTCCTTACTTCACATGGGCAGGTGACTGGACCTCTCCAAGGCTGTTTCATCATCTGTGAGACAGGCTGGATGACAGAACCTCTGCCTGTGAAGTGTCCACCAAGACAACTGGAGAGATGTCAGGCACAATTTCTGACTCATGGTGTTGGGTAAATATGATCAACTATTGGTGGTAACAGTAATGAAAATAATAATAAGTTGTTGATGGAGATGGTGTTGATAGCAATGGTGCTTATAGTGATGATCACTATGTTAGTGATGATGGTGATGAGGACAAAGATGATTTTGTTGTGGTGATGGTGCGGATACTGGTGATGGTGATAATAGTCACAATGATGATGAAACGTTGATGGTGAATGTGGCGATGTAGTGATAACAGTGGTAATACTGATGGTTCTGATGATGGTGTAATGATAAGGTGATAAAGATGATGCTGACATGAAGGTGGTGATGATGGCTGTGGTAGGATGGTGATGATACTGAGGATAGTGAACATGATGCTACTGATAGTTATGGTGGTGGTGGTGAGATGGTGATGAAGGTGGTGGCTGTAAGGATAGAGATGATGCTGACAGTGATGATGGTTTGAATAGGAATGGCCCTCATGGTTCCTATATTTGAATGTCATTAGGAAGTGGCACTATTAGTAGATGTGGCCTTGGGATAGGTGTGGCCTTCTTGGAGGAAGTGTATCACTGGGGGGTAGGCTTTGAGGTTTTCAGAAACTCAAGCCAGGCCTAGTGCCTCTTTCTCTCTTCCTGCTGTATGTGGATTTGGATATAGAACTCTCAAGCTACGTGTTCAGCACCATGTCTGCCTGCAGGCTACCATGTTTCTCATCATGTTGACAATGGACTAAGCCCCAGCAAATGTTTCCTTTTATAAGAGTTGCAGTGGTCATGGTGTCTCTTCACAGCAGTAGAAGCCCTAACTATGACAATAGTGATGGTGCTGACCATGGGCATGGTGATGAAGATGATGGTGATAGCAATGGTGTGACAGCAGGGTACTGAGAATAACAATGCTACCGAGTTTGGGAGTTACGATCTATGTTCCAAGTCACATCCAGCCACCCATGTTCAATTATGCAACTAAAAGAGCCAATTAAAAGTGGAAAGTACAAAACGACAATTATTCAATGTGGTCACATTGCAAAGAGGAATACAGAGAATCAGTGAACTCCTGAATACTGTCTTAAGGATCCTAAAACGAGATTTAAGTTTAGATAGAGGGTCAAGAGTATGCATTGATAAGCAGTCCTAGTAAACATGTGATCCAACCACCATTGGTCCATCCTTGTCAGAGCTTTACTTCCATCTTGTAAGGTGGTCTGGCAACTTATTGGAACTCTGTGAAATCTCTTTCAGAAAGACAAGTTTTACCCTGGTTGCTGCTTTTTTCTTTCTTCCATCATGAGAATCCTAGGGAATTTTCATTATTTCTCGACCCATTGTTTCAATAGTCTGACAGTAAGATTGAGAGACATGCATCTCTGGAATGTCTTCATTTCTGCAAGGCTGGCTTGATCACAATGGTTGTGAACTATGAGGGAAGGAGATGATCAGTGAGATCTGAAGGAAACCATAAAGATGACTCCTAGAAATCTTGATGACTAAGGAAGACTTTTAAACCAATACAAATTATGTTCATATTATCATAGATGTCTTGGGGTTTTGTTGCTATGAAGAGACACCATGACTACTACAGGTCTGATAAAGGAAAGCATTTAATTGAGTTTGGCTTACAGTTTCAGAGGTTTAGTCCATTATCATCATGATAGGAAACATGGCAGCATCCAGGCAGACATGGTACTGGAGAAGGAGCTGAGAGTTCTGCATGTTGATATGAAGGCAGCAGGAGGAGAGTGTATGCTACACTGGGTATAGTTTGAGCACAGGAGACCTCAAAGCCTACTCTAACAAGGCCACACCCCCTAATAGTGTGACTCCCTATGGACCAAGCATTCAAACACATGGGTATATGGGGGCTATCCTTATTTAAACCACCACACTAGGCTTTATCAGAACTAAGGAAATTGGACAGACTATCCTCCATGGGCTCTTTCCACCTGGACTGCCCCTAGTGTCCTGTCTCTTGTGCTGAGTGGTGCTAAGCAGCTTCAAGAAGGAGCCATAACAGCTTCAGAAGATCTGTCTTCAACGCATCAGTTTCTCCAAGATTTGCATATTACTTGAATTGTCTTTAGGTGACATTTCTTTCCATTGTCTTTCAGTGTATGTGAGAAATCCCACTGAGAGGAAGTAACTACAGAACTAGAAATGATCAGACTAAGTTATTTTATATTAGCTAGGCCTTTGTCTGAAGATTCTCTGTGCCTCAGGCTTCCTTTATTTGCTGTTAACTGGTGTTAGGTAGGTATTAAAGATGGGCTATATCAAAGTGAAACCCTGATCCAGCCATCAGGATCTGAAAAGAGCAGCTGCTGCAACGTGGTAGCTTTGTTTAATGCTTAGATTTTAGAGTACTCAAACCTATTTCCCAGTGGCCAGGGATTCTTACTATACTCACTGGACAATCTGCCCCAAAGACGGGCTGTGGTATCACACACCATGCATCTGCATCACTCAAGACCCACGGGACTGACACTGACAGGTGGGCCCAGGTAAAAATTAGCTTGTAGCTCATCAGCTTGGACTCCCAGCCTGGCTTCTGCAAGCAACTGAAGGGCAGACACTGTCAGACAAGGCTTCTATTTAGAGAAAGCATGTGAGCTGTTGCGTGCTGGCTAGGTCAGTCTCTGTCCAGGGCTTGTTCAAGTCCCCAAAGCAGGCTTGCTGGGGAAATCACTGTAGGCTGGGCATAGTAGCCTGTCCATAGTGATCATCATGCAGCAAATCAGGATGAGAAACTTCTTCTATATCTAGAGGCTTCCAGGGGACTTTCTCCCTCAAAGGAGACCAATGAAGCAGCTGGTCTCCGAGAAGAGATGAAAAAGATCAACACTGTGTATGTGTGTTCATGTATGTGTTCACACTTGTACATGTGTATGTGTGTGTGTGTGGGTTCATGTATGTGTACTTGTATATGGAGGGTAAGGAACAACCTCAGTGTCCTCAGGACACTGTCCATCTTGTTTGTGAGATAGGGTCTCTCACTGGCCTAGAACTTAGAACTCATTGTTTTGGCTTAGCTGCCTGGCCAGTGATCCCTAAGGATCTACCTGTCTCTACCTTCCAGTATTGGGATTACAAGCATACCTCACTTTTTTGTTTTTTAAGGGAACAACACTTTTGCCACATCTGTTCATGAGCAATTTCTCCACTTCCTGTCCTGCTCAGTAGCAGTTTTCCCAGATGCTTTCCAGGAAGATTCATGAGCGTGCGCAATTATGAATGCCAACACTGATCCTTTTAAAAATTTTATTCCTTCCTCTTACAATTCTCCTCTTCTGCTGTGGTATTAGTGGAGATGCTCAGAATACCCACAACCTGTCCTTCTTTCAGTCCCGAGCTATAGGCAGTGCCAAACACTCACCAGCGAGCATTATCACTACACTGCCTCTCTTAGCTCCATGCTCCACTTTCCAAGAGTGTTACTGAGTTGTCTCAGCCCTTACCACACCCCTGTCTGGGCCTTACACATTCATTCTGTGGAATTTTATCATCTAATTGGAAGTACTTAAGAATGGATGAAGTTGAAGCCTAGAATTATTCTATCTCCTATTCCATCTCAAGCTGATTAATTTATTTGAGGATCTGGACATAGTCCACTCATCTTATTTATCCTCCATATTTCCATCTTTTTGTTCTCATCTCCCCTTGTGTTCATTTCCCCCAGCGGGGGACATTTGGGAAGGAGGCAACAGTGTGCTTCCTAATTGTCTCCTTTAGACATACATTCCTCTCCTATGGGAATTTTTGTTCTCAGCACATTGTAATCTGTATAAAAGATGTTCCAGTGATGAGGACAGAGAGCAGAGAGTTCAGAGGACATCTTGGAGCTGCTGGGCCTGCACAGTGACCTTTCTGAAAACATTGAGTGTAGAAGGAAACCGGCTTTTTATTTTCAGCTTTGCTGTGACACATTTTATTGGGTGAAACATAAAGAAATGTCTGTTTACCCCACATAGGGAATGGAAGACCAACTGAAGTAATGATACCACCAAAGTCCAACTTGGTGAACAAGTCTGTTTATTTGGGCTTACTTTTAGGAGTATGAGTGAGGGATTATTTACAGGAAATCATATATCTCAAAAGCAGCTGCATCACTATAACCTTATCCCAACATAGGTGCCACTGGAAACCCGAAACACACTGCAGAACATGCAGAAAGCTCAGCAAGTTGAAGAGTCTTTTTTTTTCATATTACTTATATAACTTTGGGGAAGGAGAACCTGGTAAATTTCTGGAACTTCCTAAGATTTGTGAGTTGTTTGTTTCCTGATTCTTAAGGAGCCTCCCTTTAGAATGTTCTGAGTCTTATCAAGCTTCCATTCAGGATGGAAAGCTTCAATTAAATTGCCATTCAGCACAGCTACTCCATGACCCCAGCCAAGCTATACAACCTTCTTGGGCTCTGCTGTCCTCAGACATCACAGCAGAAGAATTTGCTTTGTTCTTCCCTTCATTTCTTCCTGTTATGGAGGAATAATGGAGACTACTGCCTCTCATGTGGCAATAATTTGCTAAGTGAAAGGAATAGGTACCTTCTGGAAGCACCTATGCTTTGAGGTCCTGCTGGTCAACCTTGTCCAAGTCTCAGACACAGACCTGCATTTCTCTGTGGTATGTTCCACGTCTTTCCTGAGTTTGGGTTTGGCTGCCATCACTGACTGTTCCTGGCTCATTGAAAAGACAGTGACCTACAGCCTTCAGTAAAGAGGTATGGTGGAGGCCACTAACCTATGTCCTTGATCAAATGACCCCTTTTTGAGTCCCAGTACTCTGTTCTATTTTGGTCATAAATTAGCTTAAATCACCTTGCTGGAACACAGGCCCATGGAGACAAGAATCTCATAATCTGCTATAAAAAACCATAATTTGAGAAAATATGGCCCTGCCTGGAGATGTCCATGTTCTTTGGGTGGATGGCATGGACTTGCTTATCCTGAGGAGGGCCTCCAGCTCTTGTCTCTGAGCTCCAGCTGATGTGCGGCCCTGAGGACTGAGTGGAGGAAAAGGAACCTGTAGATAGCATGGCCTAAAAGTGTACAGCCTTTCCACTTCAGCCAGAGAACCGAGACAAGGATGCTTTTTAGTCAACTGCTCCAGAGGCAGGCTTTGTCTCTTAGAAAAAGGCTCAGATTCCTGGAGGTCAAAGGTATTTTCTAGCTTAGATCTACCACGGGGCTTGTAGAGGTAGTCAATTGCCTATCCTTGAGTCCTCCCAGTGACAGGGAGCTTGGTCTCTCTGAGGTGAGGGGAAACCCACATCATCAGTTGATGTTGACTCCTTGCTAGCGTCAGTCTTCCTTCCCTAGAGTCTAGATCTGCTTCCATGTCACCATCTCTGCTCTGGCTTCACCCCACAGCCTCAGACAGAATGACTTTTAGTTCCTATTCTTTTCTGAAACAGCATTTCAAATGTCTGAAGGGATCCTTGCTGCACCCCTGGAGCTGCTTCTCCAGGTTAAACATAGTTCTGTCCACTGTCACTCACATGGCATGGCTCCAGTTCCCTCTCCCACTGTCCTCAGAGTTTTCTGGTCTTTAAAGCTCAGAAGGTCTCTACTCCAAACATAGGAGAAAAGGGTGGTTTCACCATTCTGACACTACCTCATTTCCAATTATAGCCTTTCCTACCAGGCATTCCATATTCTTCACTTGTCCCTAACACTCCGTGTCCCCCTGTCTTTTCTCATATATGTTGTTGTTAAGTTGTGCCATCTATCCCATCTACTCTTGCACAGGCAGCTGTGTTTCAGAGCCAAAGCACAAAGCTTGCCACTATCAGTCCCCATTGGTTATCTTGCTTCAGGCTGTCTAGATTTTGGGGGGATCCTAATTCTCTCATTCAATATTTGGCAACCCCTCTCAGCAGTCATTTTCCATCCTATGTCACCCTGTGTCATTGATGACCTACTGTGTATGTGTGTGTGTGTGTGTGTGAGAGAGAGAGAGATGCTTTCACACAGAACAATATATGGGGACAGTTGTCATCCATCATATTACAGTTTGAAAAGTCACTCAGTTCTCATTTTATCCTCCTGTCTCTGGTAGCAATTGTAATCCACCCTGTTTGCACAGGAACCCTGAGCAAGGTGCCTTGTGGTGCTGTTCCCAGGTCTGTGTGTACCTCTCACCCCTGCCACCTCCTGATCATCTTCTTTAGTAGATCTCCAGCTCTCCCCTTAGGCAGGAAGGAGTAAGCTTCAGGAATTGATTCTGGGCCAGGCAATTGCCCACGGTGTCCCAGATACTCACTGACAGGTGACATTCTTGTTTGAAGTCACCTGGAAGGTGAAGTCCTGTGTGTCAAGTATATGGAAAGGGGTGGTCATTCGTAACCACATTATCAGAGACACAGTTCATGGATTCACAGTTGGAGGGATGACAGGCCCTTTCTTTCCTCTGCATTCTTTCTTTCTTTTTCTCCTCTTGACTGCTGTTTTCCTCTGTCTCTGTGCTCATCATAGCTCTGTTTCTTGAGTATCAAAATAAACCAGACCCTGTCCCTGTCTTTGACTCACCAAGGGTGAGTTAGTCTGTACCCATGTTAAGAGCTAGGTCCAAAGTACACTCAGGATCACGTGGGAACATGATCTTTCTAGGGCTCTGAGTGTTACCCCATAGTGTCCAAGATTCTATGTGCCTAGAATGGACATATTTTGGTAGCCAAAAGACAACTTCTCAGATTGATGTTCACACTTGAAAAAGAATGAAATTCCTCTAACATATTCAGTTTTGTTCACTGTTCAGAAAATGCATCTCAGTGATGGGTGACCTCAGAGTCAGCCAAGTCACTCTGAAGTTCATGATGCTGTTGAATTGGAGAACAAAGCCTATGAGGATTCTGTCTAGCATAGCTCAGTAGAACACAGAGAAGCCAGGGCAAGCTGAAGACTGAGCCTAGCAAGACCCATAAGTTGTAGTTCTTTCTGGCTGGAGTGTAGGCTAAGACATCGTATCATGTAGTCTCCTCTGGCTATGTTTGTTTGTTTCCCTTGTTTGCCATCTTTTTTTGAGAGCAAGTCTATATACAGGGAGTCTGTGGCTGTATTTCTCAAGTAAAGCCCTCCAGCCCCTTCATTTTTGGAGTGCTGGGCCCTGCAAAGTGAGGGTCTAGAGATGTGTTTGGTTGAATGGGTAGGGTGTGCAGGCAGGCCTTGTTCTGTACACTATTGTAGGGGATATATCAGGAAGCTATGGGGTGCTGAGATGGGTATTCTTCTGTGTTGTTTGCACAAGAGGACAGAGTAAGACTATGGAGTGACCTTTGGAAGGGACACATGGACTTGCCTCTTGCTTCTTTTGGCTACTGGTCAGAGTTCTGGGCAGAAGAGATCCAAAGCAGGGAAGAAACAAACTGCCCCAACTCCTCTGACACTACCTTCCTTTGCCCAGTTTCCACCTTGGCCTTTTCAAGGTTAGGGCCTGAGTTCCATCATCTCTACCTGGCCATTGTTCCCACTAATCTTCTGGCAGGACAATCTTGCTTGCTTGCTTCAGGTCAACCTGTACCTCTGCTGATGATCCTTCTCCCTTGGACGCATTCCCTTTGCTTGCTCCTGATCTCCAGAGTTGTGGTTTCATTTGGAGTTCACAACTCAGATTCCTGCTACATAGCCAGCCCATGCCATTCCACACCAAGGTGAGTCAGCAGATTCCATCCTATTTATGGGCCTCAGACCTGGTGTCACATCTACTGGCTTGGAAACCTCAATAAACTTCTTGTCCTTTATGCTCTACATGTTAAAAGGTAATTACTCTCATCAACAACATGATATAGTATCATTGGCAAATGACAGAGAAAGATAGGTAGGGCACTTACATTCTACTTCATTCAATGCTGACTGCTAAGAGTTTAATTTGATTTATTGCATTTTTATTATAGATTTAATTAAGAAATCTATCCATCCATCCATATATCCACCCACCCACCCACCCACAATCCATCACTCCTCTCTCTCTCTCTCTCTCTCTCTCTCTCTCTCTCTCTCTGTCTCTCTCCCCCCTCCTTTCTATCCCCCCTTCCTGTGTGTTTATGCGTGAATATGAACATTGGTATAGGGACCAGAGGACAGCTTTCAGGCTCTACTATGTGGGTCTTGGGTGACAAACTCCTTTACTCACTAAGCAATACCAATGGCTTCTTATCGATGAATTTATATATAGCTTATACTACTTGTATCAATACAAATGCAGCTAATATATGTATGCAGTAAAGGATTTAGCTTTACTCTAAAGGAAGTCTTGCTTTTACCCTTGAAAGTAATTTTTGTTTGTTTAGTTCTTTAGTCTATCCAGAGAGTAACAATGTGATTTTTGGTTGTCAATAAATGCGCCAAAGAATCAGCTTTGTGCTTCAGAGTAAACCTTTGGCTTTTGTAGTCCTAATTGACCTGCAAGCAACATGAATGACTTGAAATTTCATTATTTACCTATCTACCCCACCCACTCTCCCATCCATCATCCATCCATTCATCCATCCATACATGCATACATACCTACATATGTACATGTATCTACTCATTCACTCACTCAAAGACTCATCCATTCATCTATCATCTATCTATCCATCCACCCATCTGCCATCTATCTACCTATCCCTCACTCACGTATCCATGAACCTATTCACCCTCACATCCATCAATCCATTCATCCATCCATCTACCTACTCTCCCTCCCTCCTTCCCTCCCTCCATTTTTCCTTCCATCCTTCATTCTCTCCTTCCTTCCTTCCTTCCTTCCTTCCTTCCTTCCTTCCATCATGCTTACATAATGTCCACATGAATAATATGAACTTTGAGGTCATCTTCACTGTTGGTAAGGCTCTATGCAGCTTGTCGTATATGGTGAAGAACATGCTCATGAGTCTGTGCTGGAAAGACAGTAGGGAATCTCATCTAAGTCTTTCCCTGGACTCTATCCTGTGCACTTCTTGGCTGATTTTTTTCTCTATTCATTCTGTTATAAACTGGGCAGAGAATATGAATTTTAAAAAGGCCTTCATTAATTTCTGTTTAGCTAAGCTAATGGTGACTCCTGGAAGGGTTTCTTTACCATTCCAGGCAGGATTTCTTAGGGCAGCCTGATCTCTGTTGAACAACACAGGAGAAGCCAGTCTTAACTTCAGGGAAACCACATAGCAGTTAGATAGTGACTGAGTGCTTCCCTTCGTCCTCTGAGCATAGACACCAATAGAGGGGCCAGGCTCTGACATGACACCATTAATGATATAGGGATGCATTTCTCTATGTGAACTTGAATTAATGAGACAGTGAATAGATTTGTCCTGGTAAAAGGGACTTTTTTGGTCATCTTGGGGCTCAATGACAGCCTCCTTTATAATAATAGCGATTTAGAAACCCAATTCTTTTATTTATTTACTTAATTTACATGAGTACACTGTAACTGTCTTCAGGCACACCAGAAGGGGGCATCAGATCCCATTGCAGACGGTTGTGAGTCAACACGTGGTTGCTGGGAGTAGAACTCAGGACTTCTGGAAGAGCAGTCAGTGCCCTTAACTGAGCCATCTCTCCAGCCCTGGAACCCAATTCTTATCTACAGTTGTTGGTTTCCAGGGAGTCCAGTCCCTTCTAGAATCTGGAATCTGTTTTATTATTGAAGTCAAAGATAAACAGGGATGGGGTTAGTTATAACCACCTTCTCAAGTTCTTGTCCTGAGGCACACAGGAGTTTGGAGGCTATTCAGGAAACATGCTATGAGAAATTCATATTCAGAGGAAGCAACGATAACTCATTTGCCCAACTTACATCCACTTATACTAATAAGGTACCTACTGTGTCCTAGGCCCCTAGAGCACTGTATTGAACAAAACAGACATGCACCATACCCACCCCCGCCCCCCAAGACATTACTGGGCTTAGATACTTTAATCATGATCAAGTGTTTAGTTGGCTCATACTGTAGATGAGAAAGAGAGTGGTTATAAACATTTTCTGGATGAGGAAACAAAATAGGGGTAGGAGAACACACAGTAGGTCCAGTAGGCATAAGTGGAATTGGAACAGGTTCTTTACTTTCTCTCTTTCTTCTCTCTCTTTCTTCTCTCTCTTTCTTCTCTTTCTTTCTTTCTTTCTTTCTTTCTTTCTTTCTTTCTTTCTTTCTTTCTTTCTTTCTTTCTTTTCTGGCAGGGTTTTTCTGTGTAACAGCCCTTGCTGCCCTGGAACTCGAATTGTAGACCAGTCTGACTTTGAATTCTTAGAAATCTGCCTGCCTCTGCCTCTTAAGTTCTGGGTTTGAAGGAATGTACCATCACACCTGGCTGGAACAGAATCTTTAAGCTTCCATCTTTCCCTCAAAGGCTAGACTTCAAAACAATAGATGGGTAATTGTGGGTATGACACTCACTGCATTTTGGTGGAATCACTTAATGTTTTAACATATCAGTTTCTCTGCTTGTGAATATCTCTGTAGATACAGAGACAAAATAGGTGTCAAAATGCTTAAGCATTTGGTAAATCATTGTAGGATATGAAAAACAAAAACACAAACAAAAATGCACCAATATGACAAGACTGGCTTTACTTGTTGAGTGATTCATTGAATGACGATTTTGTTTCTTAACAAGTCAGTTATAATCCAAATTCCATGGAGGAGGAAAGCTAAGTGTATGTCTTAGTTTGGGTTTTATTGCTGTGAAGAGACACCATGACCACTGCAACTCTTGTAAAGGAAAACATTTAATTGGGGGTGGCTTACAGTTTCAGAAGTTTAGTCCAGTATCATCATGATAGGAAGCACGGTAGCATCCAAGCAGATATGGGGCTGGAGAAGGAGTTGAGAGTTCTACAAGCAGCAGACTTTATGTTACCCTAGGCAAAGCTTGAGCATAGGAAACCTTATAGCATAGCTACACAATGATGTACTTCCTCCAAGTCCACACATATTCCAACAAGGCTACATCTTCTAATTGTGCCACTCCCTATTGGCCAAGCATTAATACATGAATGTCTGGGGGCTCTACCTATTCAAACCACCACAGTGCAATGAAATGAAATCAAAGCAATGGGAAAGACATTTAAAACTTGTACCATAGTTGTGGATTATATATAACTCTATTATATAATATCTTCTTTGGCTGGAGAGATTGCTCAGTGGTTAAAAGCTCTTGCTTAGGAGGGTCTGAGATTGGTCTCTAGAACCCATATGAGTTGGTTTTCAACCACCAATAACTCCAGATCTAAGGGATCTGACACTCTCTTCTACCATCCATGGGTACCTATACACACAAGTGCACACACACACACACACACACACACACACACCCCTACCCACCCATCTTAGTAAAAATAAATATAAATCTTAAGGCAACTTCTGTTTGACCACTAGGAAGTAAAGGCTGGTTTTGAACTGGTAGACGAAAGGATAAAGCCCATTCTCAGATCAATTATAATAGCACCCAGCCTCCTAGATAATAAACTATGTGACCTACTGAAGGAAGTTGGAGCCCCTGTGTTCTAGGCTCCACAGACCCTGTAGGTGCCATGGAGGGTAGAAGAGAGTGTCAGATCTCTTAGATCTGGAGTTCAGTGTGGACCCTAGAAAGTCCATCAAGGTCAGCATGAATGCTAAATGAAGATGGTAAGAAAGTTTTTTCAAACCTTAAGGGCTTCATGTGGTAAGAATTCTTAATCTTTTTATGTTAAACTCAGAGGCCCACAGCATTTTCTTTTTAGGTATGTGACAAGGCCCTTTGATACAAAAGTAACCCCATCTATCAAATTGAAATCCCAAAGATGATATGTTTCTCTGACTAGAGGACATCTTGCTGACCACGTGGAAAATTTCAAGTAAACTATTTAAATTAAATACTGGTTTGTCAAAACTAAATTAAATACTGTCCAGTTAAGCTAAAAAGAGTGACTTTAATACCACATTTAAAAATGATTTGTTCATCAGTCATCCTATTTCTCATTTTGCTTTTAGTGACCTGTCTCTCATCTTAAACTAATGGCTTGTATCATTGTACAGTGGTACACGATACAAGGGAGAAAAAAAAACAAGAGAAAATAGAAATATCTTATGTCTTAGGAAGTGAGAAAAATAAAAATAATTTCTGCTATGATAATAGTTTTTAGGTGTGAAAGAGAATACATTGCAGATAATTTCTTTGTGTGGATTTCATTGAGTATTTTTTCTCATTGTAAAGGAAAATATGTAGAAAATTTCATTTTGACCATTGTGAACTGTATGATTTAGTTGTACCACACATCTCCAGTACTACCCTGCAGTCACTAGCATTTTCTAGAATTTTTCACCAACTTAAACTGGAACCTTGTCCCTATTCAGAAATGTCTTCACATTGCATCTTCCTTCAATGGTATCATCTGTCTCTATGTATTTGGTCACTTCAGTGACTTACAATGTATTTGTATTTTAGCCTCTGACTTGTTCTCTTACCTTAAGTCTTCAAGGATCAACTACATTAAAGTAGTGCTGGGCTTGATTGTGTCCTTCCCTCCCTAACACTTTATGTTGAATTCCTCAACCCCAGTACCTGTGAATGTACTCGCATTTGGAGATGAAGTCTCATAGTGGCTTTTGAATTAGGATGAGCCTTGTGGTTTGAATATGAACCTATAGACTTACCTGTTTGACCACTTGGTCCACAGATGATGGTGACATTTTGGAAGGCTGCAGAACCTTTAGAAAGTAGAGCCTTCCTGAAGGAAAGGCATTGCCACCAGGTCAGACCTTGGGGTTTTGCAACCTGGCCCTGCTTCCTGTCTATTCTTGCTCTCTACTTTCTGTTCATGAAGATGTGAGGGTTCTCAGTTGTACATTCCTGACATGATGTGTTGAGGTAATTATTTAAGTTGACCACCGGTCAAACTGACTATCTAAGCTGCTGTGGCTCTGCCTAGCACAACCACCATGTTTCTCGGCCAGAGGCCACGTGCTCGCTGCAGCTAGAAAAGGCCAGCCAGAAACACCAGCCCTGGCACCCATGAGACATCAGCATGGGAGATGGCTCTGCTAATCTTCCACGCTGCGGGCACAGTAAGAAAATGAGACTCTAATGCTTAAATTATCCAAAAGCTTATATATTTGGTAACGATCAGTAACAAGATGCCCATACAATCAGAAGTGTAACCCAATACCCAACCTAGATATACCAACTACCTTTGACTGCTACAGACATGTGAACATCTGCCTCCATGTTCCCCCCTTCTCTCTCTCTTGTTCCTCTTTCCTAGCTCCTCCTCTTCCTTCTCCTCCTCTCCTCTTTACTCCTCCTCTTCCTCTCCTTAATACTCCCACCTTAGATCCTTCTACAACCATGGAACCACTTGTCACAATGCCTTCCTTTTCATGGTAGATGGTAAAAGCCCCCAAACTGGGAGCTATAATAAATGATTCCTCCTTTAAATAACTTCCTACCATGTATTTAGTTGCAAAAGCAAAAAAAAATAAAGGATACAAAAGATCACTGGGGTGTGCTGTAATCTGACTAATGTTTTCTAAGAAGGGGGGACTTGGCACAGACATATACTGAAGAACATAATGAGAATATAAGAGAGAAGGAAGACATCTCTAAACCCTGGATTGAGTTCTGGGGCAGGTCCTGCCTTCATAGTCATGAGAAAGAACCATCCCTGATCATATTCTGATGTAAGACTTCTGGCCACCTGAGCTTGAGAGACTTCATTTCTATTGCTTATGTCTTTGCTCAGAAGTGGACTTGCTCTATAGTGTGCTAATTCTATGCTTAATTGTTTGAGGAACTCCATGACTCTTTTCCATGACAGCTGCACAATCTTCTTTCTGGCAAAGCACAAGGGGCCCAATTTCAACATGATCTTACCAACATTTAACCACCACCTCCTCCTCCTGCCTCTGCCTCTGCCTGAGTGCTGGAATTCTACGTGTTCGTTACAATGCCCAGTTTATGTGATGCTAGGGATTGAACCCTTCATGCACGCTTGGTAAACTATCTACCAACTGAGGGACTTCTATAGTTCTTTTCTTTTTTTTGTATGTTTGCTTTTAATAATTGTTCAGAGGCATCAAAATCAAACAGAAGAGGTCCATTTTTGGAATGACAGAGTAGTATCTTAAACAGTCAATTTTTTTTGAGAACACTCTAGATAACACAAAATTCTCCATTAGTTTCTTAAAAAAAATACACCCAAGATTTGGTGATGGTAGGATGTGAAAGAAGGGACTGTGGCGGCCAAGAACCTCCTTTTTGTGTGTCTTTTCTTGAAGGTAGGATGTAGACATGGTGAAAGGAACACTAGCTAAAACTTCAGTTAGAAACACTCTCTTCTGGGACTTCTACCGTCACTAAGGAGTGATGGAAGAACCCCGAATGGTGGCAAGCTAGAGAAGATGAGCCCCGTCCCCAGCCTTGACAGAGCACATATGGAGCACAGAAAGGCAGCATCCATCTAAGGCCAAACAAAATCAATTGTGTTTGTTTATGTCGGTTGTGGACAGTTGGAAAATGCAATTAACAAATATCGATAAGGAACACAGATAACCAGAGATGTCTAAGATCTTTATAATACAGCAAGGAAAGCAAAAGAAATTAAAAATAATTGCAGTGATACACTATGTCAATGGATTAGAAAATATAATGCTGCTGAGATTTCAGTTCTTGCCAAATTTGTCTATTTTACCGAGTTCAGTGTGTTCCAATCTCCCCCGCACTGCTGTAATAACACACCCTGATAAACATGTCTTAGAAGAGAAAAGTTTACTTGGCTCACAATTTCAGGTTACAGTCTACCACTACAGGCAAGTCAAGCCAGGGGCTCTGATAGTAGACTATTAGATATAAGGGCATGTAGATCTAGTTAGTAAGTGTGTGCATGCCTACTTCACAGTTAGCTTTCTCTACTCTTCTACTGCCCATGGCTCACATCTATTATGCTGCCCACTTTCAGGCTGGGTCTTTCCACATTAGTTAAGACAATCTCTCATAGACATACCTACAGGCCAACTTGCTCTACATCAGTGGTTCTTAATCTTCCTAATGCTGTGACTCTTAATATAGTTCTTCATGGTATGGTGACCCTCAACCGTAAAATTATTTTTGTTGCTACTTCATAATTTTAATTTTGCTACTGTTATGAATTGTAATGTAAATATGTTTTCTGATGGTCTTAGGTGACTCCTGTGAAAGGGTCTTTTAACCCCCATAGGAATCATAACACATAGGTTGGGAGCTGCTGCTCTAGACAGTCCACAGTGAGATTCTCTTTCCAGGTGAGTAGATTGAATCAAGTTGATAATTATTATTAACCATCACACAGTCAAAATTCTAGCTAACTTGCTTATAGAAATGGACAATGCAATGTTTCCATGGAAACAAATATGACATTTTTGTGAAAAAAAAGAAAGTTGGAAGATATATATTCTTCCTGTCTTAAGATAATATTAAATGAAAAGAAATTATGGTGGATTGGTGGAACGTAGAATTAGCCTCCACTTCTGATCAACTGCCTTCAACAGGGAAGATGCTGAACTGATGCAGAAAGTGCAGGTCACAGGATCCTGATCTGGGAAACAGGCAAATAGGCTCTCTGTGTTGATGAGAAGGTCAGTAAAAGCCATATTCACCAATCTCATATCAGAGGCTACCTTCTCCAATCAGCCTTACCAGATCACTGGATCAAGGTGGCCTATGGTCACCTCCTGTCATACTGTCTATGTTCCTTACTTCTTCTACATTCGATTCCTATCTTCTTTCAGCTGCTTATTTTGTGTTTCTCTCACTAGAATGTAATTTCAGTTTAAGATGGATTTGCAAGGAGTGAAAAGAATTGAGGATGAAATAGTAGCCAGAGAGCAGACAGACAAGGGTTAGAATCCCTTAATAGGAAGGTTGGACATCATGTTAGAGAAAGACAAAAATAAATGCTGTTTAGAACCAGGGTCTGACTTCCATGATAGCATCAGTGTTTAAGAGATCCCACTGCAAGAACAGGGAGTAGAATTGCTTGGGCCCCTCTATAGGGAAAGGAGACATACAGGGGGCATTGTAGAGTGGGGATAGAGTAGGCTTCTGTCCGGGGCTGCTGTGACTGCCCAAGGAAAACTGAATGACTTGGCTGCAGAGGCAGTAGTATTGGAGAAGCAAGTCCCTGAAGGCTGGTGTGGCTGGACCTTTTGAATTTTCAACACAGTAAGGATATTTAGATACTCTGCATAGACTTAAATAATTTTTGTTTTGCACTGTGATTGCTAATAAAAAATGTTAAAGTTATGTTGTGGGGACAGTTGTGGTCTGCTCCCCATCCAGCTTTGTAATGCTAGCCAAGAATAATACTGCTATAATTTCATAGGCATTAATTGTTACTTCACTCGTATGCCTGGAGTCCTGGCATCACTCTGAATGCTTTATGTGTTTAGCAAAAGATACAGAACCCTAGAGACAACACTAGGACATATAGAGGGCAAGGGTATAGGAGAAATTGTGAGCCTCGTGGGAGAGATAAAGTAAAAAGGTTCTTCTGTCCTTACTAGGGAGAACCTTGGATCCTGATATGTGACTAACAATGGTCAAGATGTGGCTTTGCCAATTTCTCTGTGTGTGTGTGAGATTGGCCAAACTACTTCTTGCCTTCTTGGAACCTGTTGCCTCCTCTGCATATTGGGAATAATAGTCCCTACTTTTCAGAGAGCTTAGACAAAACCAATAAAATGTAGTGGCTCACACAAGGTGACTGTGGACCATGTGGATATGTTCTGTGTGCTTGGCTGGAGGGATATGATCCACATGTGTGGTTGCTGTTACTTTTTCCTTTCTCCAAAGAAGAGAGGGCACACCGTGTGTGTGTGTGTGGGGGGGTGGTGAGGCGCACGCGCACGTGTGTGTGTGTGGTGAAGTGGGTGTAAGAAATACATATAGGGATGAGGCACATGTGTGTGGGAATTCCATGGTTGATCAGGAGGCAGAGGATGTGTGGAGGAAGACTGGGCCTTTATTGGGAGGCATGAGCAAGGTAGGGTAAGCAAACTGAGAAGATTTGGAGTTGCATACTTAGAATTTTGTGGCTTCTGAACAACAGGAGCAGACCTTTGTTTCTTGGTACCTGGACCATGAGTGACTTAGGACAGGAAAATAATGTCCCTGAGTACAAAAATCTAAAGAGGGAAGCCATGGTGGAACAGGGATTTGGACTCAGGGTTGACTAATTCATGTCTCTGGGGCCTGCTGACTAGCGGGTAGTCTGTGCCTATTGGGTCGTCTAGGCATGGAGAAGTCTGTTCCTTTTTGTCAGCAAAGCCCTTGATGCCAGGACATCAAGAAGAGAGAAAACACAAAGGCACAGTTTATTCACAGGCACATTTACTGAGAGTGACAAGACATGGTCCTTCCCTAGGGAAATGTCCTGGCTAGCTGACAGAGTAGCCTTGTGGGTAATAGGCAGTAATGGGGTTTGCTACAAATATTCTTCTCCGACTCACTCTTTTATTAAGCATTTATTTGTTCATTCATTTACTCATTCATTCATTCTTCATTCATTCATTCATTCATTCATTCATTCATTCATTTCTTTACCCAGTACTTATTTGTTAATTATCTCCTTTGTGGCAGGCTTTGCTCATTGCTAGTGGGGAAGGCCTAGAAAGACTTCCCTGTAATAGTCATGAACTGGCATCTGGAAGGAACCCACTAGGATTTCCAGGTTCCTGAATCCTGGACCAAGAACGGGACCAGGAAAACATGGATATTGGTAGAACAAGAGGCAGCTTTTGAAGGGAGAAAAGCCCTTCTGAGATCAGAAGTGAGCTGGAGAACAGCAACAGTTAGAAGTTCTGAGGCCTCAAGTCATAAGACTCATAGCCCCCTGGGGGTTGTTTATGCAGTGTGCACTTTCTTCCAAGTTTTCTAGTGTACAGTTTTCTTGTTCATGCTCTGTCTCTGACACAGCTTTAGGCTTCCTTTTGTGTCACTGTTTTTTTTTTCTCCAGTGTTAATCCTGAGCCTGCCCCTCTCCAGATCCTTCTTTCTGGCCATACTCCACTCCTTGAAGCTCATGTTCTTATTAAGGAGACAATACGAACACAAATGCATAAAGAAGATCTGCTACTGCAGTGATCTGAGCTACAGTGAAGGCAAAGCAGGGAGACATAGTGTAGCACATGAAGTGGGTCATATCCAGGCAGATCCTCCATGGCAACATGGAGCCAGTGATGTAAGGATCTGGAGGAGCATGGAGCATCAGGACATAGGAACAGCAAGTGCATATGTTCTGGGGTTGGGACAGCAGTTACCCATGCTCTCTGACATAGGGGAAAGGTGCTTGTGCCGGAACAAAGTGAGCCAGGAAGGTAGATATAAATGAAGATGGAGAAGTATGTATGTGGCAGATCCTCCAGGCCATGCTAAGGAGAGAGGGTTTTATTCAGTGTGATATCACTGAGTGTCAGGAGCGACCTGAGCTGATGCTTGCTTGTCATGAGCGGATATAGGCTGAATCACAAGGGCACATGGATGGAGACCAGTTGGTGGCTGGCTAGGGGAATGATCCTAAGTATCTTATTGAATGCATGGTGGCATGCCAGGTTGTAAAGGTGTTATGATCCTGGACATCATGGAGTCACACTTTATAGAACTGACCCATGGGGCTGCAGGCCACACAAACAGCATGTACCCTTCTGTGACAGCTTTGTAAACCTTTTCTTCTAAGTGAAGCTTTTGGATATTCCAGGAGCTAGGTCAACTTTCCAGAAGAACACAGCAAACCCTAGTCAAGTGGCTCTTTGGAACCCCCTAAGGAATTGTAGGATCCTCTCTGTCTTTACATCCCAGGGCCACCTCGCTTTGAACACACACATAACTGAAGGTCCTGGGCCTTGTGTGCTGTTCTTCACTTTCATCTGAGTGTAATATGAACAAGACTTCATGATACTCAGCAAGTTATGCTTTATAGGCAAGATGACTACCAGCAGAGCCATGGGTGTGTTCTTCTGCACAGGTGCCCCCTGGATAACCTGGATTCTCTTTGTTACTTGGCAATCTAAGCCATGCAAAAGCCAACTATGTGCCTAGTCAGTAGGTGCTATTAAAAATGATGTTAAAAGAGAAGCAGGCATCCAGAGGGTT
Organism: Grammomys surdaster; assembly: GCF_004785775.1. NCBI lineage: Eukaryota > Metazoa > Chordata > Mammalia > Rodentia > Muridae > Grammomys > Grammomys surdaster. The sequence continues at coordinate 2,128,107 of NW_021620588.1, forward strand.
CCACGAGCTGCCACCAAGTATATCATACCTCCTGGATTTGATTTCTCACAGTTAATAACTGGTATTTCTAGAGTTGTTAAATGTGTGGTGTGGTCATTTGAAAAATAAAGTGTTTTCAATTTAGGTTGTGGATGTTCCCTCCAGAACCTTTGGTGTTTTCTTCTAGCCCCTATTTTAACCCACCTTTCTCTCCTTCCCAACCCCCTCACACACACTTGTACAAATGTGAATGTGTGAGCATAATCGTGGCTTCTTTCAGCCTGTCCTGTCACTTTGAACTTGATAACAGTTCAGCCTCTCTGGAGTTGATTAAGTTGTGGAGTAACACAGGCCACAGGTGCTGCTTAGCTTCTCAAAGGAAACAGCAGTCTCTTTGGCTATCTCCGCCCCCCTTCCCCAAACCCAGGCAGCACAGCAAAGCTTGCTGGATTGCTTCTTTCAGATTGCTGGGACTTTGAAATTCTACTTTGTTACACTGTGATCTGAGGCCAAGCAGAATCCTGTCCCAGCCCTTTCGTTTGGGGGGATGAGGTTTTGAAAAAGTTTTTTAAAAAAAGATTTCAGTTTATTTTTAATTTATGTATAAATAAATGAAGCAAAATATATTTATTGTTTGTTTATTTACTATTATTTGTGATTTATGTGGTGTGTGTGTGTGTGTGTGTGTGTGTGTGTCTCACCAGGACAGCTTTCAGGTGTCAGTGCTTTCTTTCCACTGTAGGTTTGGGGATTGAACCCTGGTCATCGGGCTTGGGCAGTAAATGCTTTTGCCAGCAAAAACGAAGCCACCAGACTTCGGAGGCTGGTTTTTACACATAGTGGTTTCCAGTTACAATCTGAAAAAGTGAGGTGACAAGAGTCACAGAGGCACAGTGGCCTCAGCTGTTAGCACCAGGCCTGCTTTCTGTGTTTCTCAAGCTGTCTAGCTCCTGGAGCATAAGAACCCCATCTCTGGTTTAGCAGATTCAAAAAGGGCTTTGGATTAGAAGTGGCAACACCCAGCCTGTAGCCTTGTCCCAGCCTTACACTTGTGGTGCCATGCTGACAGAGATGCTCTGGATCTTAGGACTTCAGTCAACTGCCATAAGGATGTAAGGATCTGCACCGCTCACCATGTTAGATCTCTGTTGTCTGCCATACTGTTGTTCTGTTGCCTGCCTTGTTGAATCTGTGCTACTCACCATGTTGGACCATCTACAGTGCTTACCATGTTGGATTTGTGCCTGCCACTGACCACATTGTATCAGTGCCTTTCTCCACCTTGTATCTGTATTATCCACCATATTGGGTTTGTGTTGTCTGCCATGATGGGCCTGTGTTACCCACTATGGTGTAACTGTGCTATGCTATACATCATTTTTGATGTGTACTAGTGAGTGGGAAAGGCCAGGTCTATGCCTTTCTCCTGGGATACATTGCTTTGCTCAGTGTCCTATGGATTTACAAGGCTTGGCATTGTGTTTAGGCCAAAGAAAGATTCAGTATGTGCTTGGCATGTAAATAAATGAAAGAAGCACCTAACTAGTGAATGAGTTGCCCACTGTTTTGGAGACAAACAGTACAGTGAGTAGTGGGTACTGCCAAGTCAATGGCCATATTAGTCATATGGTTGTTTGAAAGTCTAAGAAGCTGACAGGACATCTCAACAACAGCAACAAATCACAAAAGCCTTCCTGAAGGAGGCAGTGCCTTCCAATGCTGAGAGATAAAGGTAGATGTAAGAGCAGGGACGTGTTTCAGATGGAAGCAAACAGAAAGCTCTGTGTATGCATACTGTGGCCCAAGATGTCCCAGTCACCTCCTTTGAGGACAGGACCACACAGAAATTGCACTGACCAGACATACATCTTCTTCCCTGGCCTAAAGAACATGTCTCTCATCCAGCTTTGGCACCCAGAGGTCCCCAGGATGCTTGCCCATTCCCCCTTTTCCCCTTCCCTGTTATCAGCTGGAGATGAACTCCACACAGCTCTCCTGTCAGCTGCAGCCCAAACCATTCCCTTGTAGGGAAAAGGCTTGCACTGCTTTGGAGTAATATTTCATAATTTATACATTTGATGAGGATCCAGAGCCTGTGCCAGCAGCCTGCACAGTCTAGCATCCTGGGATCATTAGCTATGCGTGTCACTTCTCTATTTTAAAACTTTCCATATTTGAACTTGTGGACGTCCATCTTACCCATCTATTAGAGTTTTCCCACAAAATGGTTTAGTAAGTATCCATCATGTCTCACAGCAGAAAAAGAAGGGGGAGGGACACTATAAAATCCTTTCAGATATTTACTTCAGGGATTACCATTTTATTTAGGTCTTTAAGAAACATTTGTCTTATCTTGCCAGTAATTAAAATATCAAGACAAATGAGATTTTTAGTAGCATTCTAATTACTTCAAGATGAGCACTGGGACTTACTTGGCTTACAGCCTGAGTACAGGCTGCAGCTTCCCCAGGCCTCCTGTGAGCCTCATTCCTCGATCCTGGGACTCAGTTTCTGTCTCTTGGCTTCCTTCCTTGAGGTGATCTTCTCCCAGGATCTTTAGCTCTGACTTCAACATGTCTTGTTCCTATTGTTTTATTTATGTGGACTGCCTTTTGGGACTTTGGCAAGTAGAATTGGCTCCACTTCACCCGGGAGGTTTTTCTTTCCCATCTCTGTGTCTAATAGGGCCTCTCTCTTCAAAAAGAATCCAGTTTCACGTCACTTGGATGGAGATAGTTTTCTCTTCCTTCCTTCTTCCTCCCTCTATTCCTTCTTTCCCCCTCCCTCCCATTCTCTGTATGTCTTTCTTTTGTTTTTTTTAATCTCTCTTTCTCTCTCTGTCTCTCTCTCTCTCTTTGTCTCTCTCTTTCTGTGTCTCTCTTTTGTCTCTCTGTCTCTCTCTTCTCTGTCTTTCTCACCTCCTCTCTCTCTATATGTGTGTCTGTCTTTCTCATTATCCACTCTTCTCTCTCTTTACTGCATAAATCTCTCAAAAGCTAGTCTTACATATCTGAAGATGACTTTGGAGTTCTGATCCTCCTGCCTCTACCTTCTGAGTGCTAGAGTTACAGATATGTGCTGTCACATCTGGATAGTGTTGTGCTGAGGACTGAACCCAGGTCTCTGTGCCTACTAGACCAGCTCTCTACCAACCCAACTTTACCCCAAGCTGCTGTAAATGTTTTTACTAATTTTCTCCTCCTGCTCTTAGGAGGTTAGCCTCCCAGGTCTATGATGAGGCACAGTTAGAGTACCGTAGGGCTCTGGGCACAGGTATTGGTTGAGGAATAAACATACAACCCACAATAGCTGACCAAAGTCATCCCAGCACTATTCCATTTTCATGGGGCTTATGGGCTCCAAGGAGGACCCATTTATGGTTGCTGGCAGCCATGTTTGCTACACTCTGGGTGAATCAGATAGAGAAGAGTTAAAGAATGTGGAGGAAAACTGTGGTAAGAAGAAGGGAGAGGTGGAGGAAAGAAACTGAATCTGAGCTTGAAATTTGCACTCTGGATCCAGTTGTTGCTAAAGCTGGATTTTATCTTGAAGGCTGACTGAAAAATTGATTCTAGATTGTTCATCTTGTCTCATCTTCTTTTGTGTTTATTTTAATACTGACTTGAACTGGACCATCCCTATTATCACAAGATAGATATACATAACATTTATTCTATTCACAAGTCCAAATCTTCTATGAAGAACAAACAGCTCTCAAACAGAGCAACAACAAAATATAATGTCAATGTCTGCAGTCCCTATTTCAGCAAAGCCAAGAATTTGAGGATCACTTTGCATTAGGCTAGTAGAATAGGACCCATTTATACATTGGCTGAAACAAAACAAAACAAAACAAAACAAAACAAAACAAAACAAAACAAAACAAAACACCAACCAACCAAAACCCAGGGAATCCCCAGTCCCCATAGTCACTTCCAGTTTTGACTTGTTAGAAGCAGAGAAAGCTGTGACTGGCCCTCCCTATGCCACTAGATGACATCATTGTTCTCAGAACCTTCTCAGGGTGGAGCTAAGCTTTTGGAGCTGAAGTGAGATGACCCATGGAGTCCATCTCTCAATGTCATCACAGTTGTTTGTGTGCCCATGGGGTAGATTTGATGAGAAATTAGGAGGACATTTATAACAGTGGCTTTTAGGTGATTATCCTGCAAGGAAGTGGTATGTGAAGCTACACGGAAGCTGCATAGCTTTGAAGAACTACTTTACACTGTATGAGGCTGCAGGTGATAAAGAGCCCACATCTAGAATGTTCTTCTCTTTAGACAATTTTACTATTATGATTGTTATTTTAGCTCTTGTGTCTGCCTTATTTATTTATACAAGGTCTCAATCTGTGATCTATCAGTCCTTGCACCTTCCTGCTTCTTGTGTCAAACCTCCCAGTGTTCAGGTGCCGAGGACTGCCTTAGCTAGGGCTTTATTGCTGTGAAGAGATACCATGACCATGGCAACTCCTATGAAGGAAAACATTTAATTGAGGCTGGCTTTCAGAGGTTTAGTCTATTATCATCATGGTAAGAAATATGGTGGCATGAAGGCAGACGTGGTGGGGGAGAAGATGCTGAGAGTTTTACATCTTGATGTACAGGCAGGAGGAATTGTGTACCACACTGGGCATAGCTTGAGCATATAAGACCTCAAAGCCCACCTCCACAGTGACATACTGCCTCCAACAAGACCACACCTACTCCAACAAAGCCACATCTCCCAATAGTGCCACTCCCTATGGCTAAGCATTCAAATAGATGAATCTAGGGGGACCATACCTATTCAAACAACCACAAGCATGTACCACTACTTCCAGCACCCTTTATATTCTTTTTTCCTCTTTATGTTTTGACAGTCTCCTGCACACACACACACACACACACACACACACACACACACACACAGAGAGAGAGAGAAAATGTGATTATGTTTACCCTCCATCACCTTCTCATATCTCCCTTACTTGCTCACCCTGTGAAGTGTGTTTTCTCACCTAGTTCTCCAGTGCCTATTTCAATAGAGAAAAGGATACCTCCTCTAACAAACAAGATTAACAGTCATTAGATGCTTAGGAAGGTCTCATTTCATGGGTACCTATCCATTCATGGATGAAAGTTGGAGAGCAATATCTAGTGCTGGTATCCATAGCTGCTGTGTGATCTTGGCCTCAGGAGCTAGGATATTCATCTTCTCTCGTGACATCGCAGTAGCATAAATTATCTCTCAAGCATTCCTGGTGAACCTGGTGTCAAAATCATATGTAAATGTATTATTCTCTACACTAAAAACTTAACTAAGAAAGTTTTATTGGGGACTGGAGAGCTAATTCAGTGGTTAAGAGTGCTTGTGTAGGGTTAAGTGAGGTCCCATGTTGCTCCGACACAGGGCTCGGGCTGCTGGGGGAGACGGTGGCACAAGGGGAGTTTGACTGCAAAGCTGCTGGACATCTCTTTGGGGTTGGGGAAGCAGAGTCTGAGGTCCTGGGGACAAGCTGGAGCTGGCTCTGGGGTCCCCGGGTCTGCAGGGAGACCAGGGCCATCTGGTTATCAGGCTCTTGGGCACCCAGGTGCTGCTAGAAGCTGCAGAAGAACTGAGAACTGAAGGGGAGAGGGGAACTCTGGCTTCGTCCCTCAGGCAGGAGTCCTTTGCTTGGTTGGCTGAAGGCTTGGCTTGGTGGTCATAGCTGGGAGCACAGAGAGGCTTAGTACAGGAGACTAGATGGCGGCTCTGTAGGTGAAGGCCTTCCCTATGGCTCCCATGGCGGGTCCCGATGAAAAGAGACGGTCCATAGCTTTAAGGTGTTTATTGTCATGGTGGAAAGTAGATGAGTAAAACTGTACCTCGTTTTCTCAGGATGGGCCTGAGGTTAAATACCTTTTGCAGGGAGGAGTGTCTGAGAAGGAAAGCTTAGTTGGCTAAGCCCCTCAGAACTTTAGGTACATCATTAAAATGGAGATCTGTCTTGAGGCTACGTGACCTATGGTCATGTCCTCTACCTGTGGAGAGACTTGGTGCAATGTTCTTATGTGACTGATGGCCACAAATCTATGGAGGGCTGTGGCCTTGTGTCAGGAGCCTACTATCTGGGAACCAGGCAAAACACTTACCGTCTCTCAGGGTCACCGGGGTTTCCAACCTTAGCTCAACCAGAAACCAGGCTGCCTTTCACGGTCCTACATGTTTGCTGTCCTTGTAGAGGACCAGATTTTAAATCCCAGTGCCCACATTGGAAAGCTCAGATCTGCCTGTAACTTCAGCTCCATACATACTACTACATAGTCACATAGTACAGGACATTTAACAGATGCTCTCTTCTGACCTTCACGGGTACCTGTATCCATGTGCACATACACATGAACACACACATTCACGTTATAAAAAACCCGATGCTATTACATTGTCAGTCATTAAAAAAAATCATATACCTTTTGTACAGAACCTAATACTTGGTAATGATTAGAAATGATAATAAATCCCTGGTCTGTAAGTGAAGCGCACTGAACTTCTGATCATTAGTGTGTATTCCTTTTATGTGCATAGAGAAAGGTATTCCTTCTACTTGTGTAAGACAAATTCACCATGAAGTTATGGCCAGATACATTCCACAACAGCCTCATACTCACATCTGCTTATCTGACTCTTATTTACAACAGAAAGCCACACTATGTGTGTGAAGTGGCATATCAGGCCTGGTGCCTCTACTCCATGATGTTCCAGTAGAGATACCTTTCTGACAATGTTTCCTGTGCCTCGTGTTGGTGTTGACACTTCATATTGAGCATCATTTTTAAAATCTGTCAATCAAACAATTCAAACGAACTAGAAGAACATAACGGCTTCAGAAACATGTAGTCAGATGGCTAACGTGATGTGTGGCCCTGAACTGGATCCTCCTGTTTGAGAAGTCATTGTTGTAACCATTGATGATGGTGGGTTAGATCCAAAGATTGCAAGACTGCAATGCTCATGCATCTGTTTCCTGACTCTGATGGCTGTGCAGTGACTTGTGGATAAGAACATCCTCGTTAGAAATCACACATTAATGTTTTCATGGGCAGGCTGAGGGTGTGACTCAGTGGTAGTATTTGCCTAGCATGTGGAGGCCCTGGGTTCCATCCCTCGCATGGTGAGGCAGGTTCACCTGTGGTGAGTCCTGATATCAGAAAAGATCTTTAGCCGCTCTTTGCTCTCTTCTTGGCACCCTTCAAGTAAGTTTGAGGTTCTATCAGCAGAAAGAAAGCAAAAGCACAACCTTCCTGAAGATACTCCCTGTTCATGAGGGAAGCTAAGAAGCACCTTGCTGGAGAGGCCAAAGACAGCATGAAGCCCTTTCTTTCCCTGGGGACAAGGCTATGAGAGCCAGTTTATGTCGCAGGAAATGCCCCACTCCTACAAAGCAGGAAGTGGTGCAGCCTGGGAATGGGTACCTAGCCAACTATGTCTGCATCAGTCTGAAATCTGTATCTGTGATCTTGATCAGTGGGAACATGGTGCAATTAGCAAAGTGAACCACAGCAGATGCTGGGCTCTTTGCGTTTTCCTTTCTTTGCCAGGCCTTGTACAGAGGGTGAGGGAACTATGGTGGTAAGATTACCGTAAAGAAGAACATGGGTCCTTCTGCACAGAAAACATCTGTCAAAATGTCACATTTTATTCCCCATAAAAACGTCCAATGATTATTTACTCATTAAGAATAAAATAAAATTTAAAAAGAAGTTTGCAAATGGAGCTTTTCACCAATAAATAATTGTGGTATGATAAGAGCGTTGGAACGCTGTCAGCCTGGGGCTTACTGAGTCCTAGACCAAGGCGCCTAGAGAATGTAGTGAAGTTGGCAGCCACTCTCTGTGCTGATTCAGGAATAATACCATGCAACAACTGACATTGGGGCATTGAAAGCCTGTGTTCTGATGTGGCTACAGTGCCCCTCAGCTCCAGGTCCTCCTGGAAGAGGCAGGAATTAAGCATAATTAAGAAATGTGATTGTAAGACAAAAATTATATGGGAGAATCAGGGAGCCCCTGTTCTTGATGGAGAGAGTGCACAGGGGAAGAGTGTGGTTGCATGCATATGTATATGCATGTGTGTGTGTATGTTAATAGCTTGTCTGGAAACTGTGTAGAGATGCTAAGGTCCTGCCAGGGAGAACACAAAAAGAGCATTGTCTGTCTGCTAGGCTATACGGCAGGTAGGATGTGACATCAGAGATGATGGGAGAAGATGATGGCTTGCTACTGAACTGTCCATAAGAGAGGATACAGAAACTCCAAATGCCAGGGAAGGACTCTTGATGCACAGAAGGAGCGGTGACCTGTTCCAGGAAGGTGTACTTGGTTGCCATCCTGTAGCCAGAGACAATCTGATCATGTTGGGGTTTCAACAGGAGGGTTCAGGTAACTTGTCATCTCCCTGACCAACTGTCACCAACCCCAACTTGAGTCTGTTTGAGTGCTCTCACAGTTCCTAGGACAGGGTCTCAGCTTTTGTGGTGTTTGTGAGGGAGGAGCAGGCTGGCCTTGTCTACTCCTGTGACTCAAGGCCACCCACCTCATTCCCTGTGCACTGGCCACATGTGCAGTCTGACCTGTCTGTCTATGCTTCATATTAACCCGTGTCTACAACACCAAAACCTGGGCATTTAAAAAATGGACAAGCTATCTTCTACAGGGCCTTTGTGCACAATGTTTAGGTATACATTTTTAACCTTTAATCCTTCCCTCTTTGTCAGATCAGGGTCAACTCATACCATGTCATCTACCAGTGTCTCAGAGACACTTATTTTTTTAAATTTTAACTAGATCTAGTCTCTTGTTTTTGTGAATCTTCCTTTTACAGAACTCACATTAACTATAGTTTCACATTGACCTGTAGATATGTTTCCCTGAGACTGGTCTCTATAGACTAAAATTCCCAGAGGCAGTGACCATTGTTTTTTTTTTTTGGGGGGGGGGAGTGGTATACCCGGCGTGTAGCACAAGGACTAGAAACTGTAGTGCTTACTGAACATTTGTAGGATGGGTGCCTGGCTGGCTGGCTAGATGGCTGACTGGGTTGGTAGATTGTTGGCTGGCTGATTAGATGGCTGGCTGGGTGGGTAAATGCTTGGCTAGCTGGATAGATGGCTGGGTGGGTGGATAGATGGTTGACTGGCTAGATGGCTTGCTGGCTGGTTAGGTGGCTGGGTGGGCGAGTAGATGGCTATCTGGGTGAAGAGATGGCTAGATGGCTGGGTAGATGGCTGGCTGGGTAGGTAGATAGCTGGCTGGGTGGGTAATGGCTGGCTGAGTGGGTAGATGTAGATGGCTGGGTGGCTGGGTAGATGACTGGCTGGCTGGTTAGATGGCTGGCTGGGAGGGAAGATGGCTGGCCGGTTGGAAGAGTAGATTTCTGGCTGGGTGGGTAGATGGCTGGCTGACTGGTTAGATGGCTTGGCTGGGTGGATAGATGGCTGGCTGGATACGTAGATGGATGAAACCATTCTGCTAGTACTCCAGGGAAGTGTCTGAGAAATGAGCCACGCCTCATTTCTCTTGTAGGGTATGTGGATTTTCAATAGATAACAGACTTGACTTTCAGGTAACCAAGAAGGAGCTTGGGGGGAGTAGGTGGGGTTTGTACCTGTCTAAGAGAAAGAAAAGCAGAAATCTAGGAAAGTACAGAGTTCTGAGGCTGGAGAGAAAGGTGGGCCAAGTTTTGGAAAGTTCTAAATATCAGAGTTGGTTCCTAACTTGACAGGCACTGGGGAACCATGGGAGTTGAATGAGGGCAAGGAGGTGCTCAGCTCGATGGGGAGCAAGCTGACGGAAGTAGGAGAGCTGTGCCGGAGACTCACGCCTACCGCTGTAGGAGAGTTCACAACAGTCCTGTCAGACTTGGAAAGCACATAAACGGGGCTGGAGCAGGTAAGAGTCTGAGCAGCGGGTGGGAATTTTTAAGGAAAACACTGATGGCTGGAGCGTGCACTGCTGGGACCCGTGTCTTTTTCATCTTTGAATCTCTGGCAGAAAAAGACACAGTACTTAGAAATTGTGGGAAGGACATGAATTTGTAGAGTCAAAATACTCAGACCATAAAAGGGAGATAAAATTCATGCCCCCAAACTTATTCTGTTTGGCTCACAAAATGTCCAGCTGGCAGTATGTAAAAATGGAGAGATTCCTCATAACAATGCCGTAGTTTCAAAGATTTCTGTTTACTGGACACCATGTCCCATTCACTGGTTGAACAAAGGTAACTTGGGCAGCTCCTAGCACTCTGCCAGGTCTCCCAGGGAGGTTCACTAAGGACCTGTCTAGATGCTAAGGACAGCTGAATTGGCCCTTTGGCTCCAAGAAGATCAACAGCTCCAAGTAACCTGCTTGCCTGAAAGGAATGAGAATGTTCTACAAGAATTCTTTTCTTCCCCTCTTTGTCTATCAGATTATTAAACAATTCCCCAGGGAGTTGGAATTCTCTCCCAGGAATCTTATTCTGGGAGAAGGAAAAGGCTGAATGAAACCTGATGCTAGCCAGGGAGGGAATCTGTCACCCAGTAAGATTTCATACAGTGTAGACAAGACGGCTTGACCAGCGGCAGAAACAATGATGGCATAGCAATGGGCAGGACCACACTTGGCCACAGATGCTTAGTTATGCACACTTCTTGCATCCTATTTAAACCTAGGCCTCTTGTAAGTGCCCCAAAGATAGATGTGTGTGTGTGTGTGTGTGTGTGTGTGTGTGTGTGTGTGTATGAGTCACTGGATCTCTTTGTCCCTCTCCCATATGTGGCCAAGTTAAACAAATTTCCTTTTCATGTTTTTTCACTATTAATTTGGCTCTTTGAGTTAGCTTATTGGAGGATGGATGGCTGAGCGTGGCTTGTTAGGGCTGCCATGGGGCACAGGCCTCAGCCCTTAATTCCAGTAACTTTTCTACTTTCAGGGTACCATGCAATAGGTATCTGGGAGCATGGGCAACAGAGGAGAGGAAGCAGGAGCCTATTAAGCACAACTACTGAAGTAACTCATTAGCATTTACTAATCTCCTGGCAGTATCAGTTCAGGGGCTTGGGGTTAATCACATGTTACAGAATTAGTATCTTGGTATAAATGACTAGATAAAAGTGCTGTGTGTGTGTGAAATTCATAATTCTTTTATTGATATGTTTATCATGCCAAAAACATTGTTTATTGAAGATTCAGATTCCACTTGAAAAAGAGGCAAACAAATGAGAGTTGAGATCCCATCCAGCCCCCCCGGAGAGATCACATGTCCACAAGAAAAAAAAAAAAGCATATCCTACACCTACTTGATTGGATCCCTCAGAAATGCATTCTGGGAAATTTCTCCTAGGGCTCCTTTGCAGGATACCAGTGTGTCTTTAGTTGGTTGCAGCTAGGAAACAATAAATCCATTCTAAGACTTCTTAGAATACCTCTGGTTTTTAAACTACTGACCCTCAAAGATCTACCACCACTCAGAAAGTGCACTGCTTGTTGGCTGTGACATCTGCTTCATAGGATGGCTTCAGTCTCCTGGTGGGATCTGATAGACTCTGCTGGCTGTGGGTGGGCAGCCCTTCAGGAGCGTTTGGACTTGCTGCAAGTGGGACACAGGAGCTGACCCTTGGTGACGATGTATGCACGGCCACTCAGCAGCTGCTCACAGCCCTCACAGATGAAGTGTTTCCGATGCCAGGCCAGGTCTTCCACACGCTGGTAGTCTTCTGAGAAGATGATCTGGAAAGAGAGACAGAAGGAATGCATGACTGAAACTCTGCCCCCACAAAGAGGGTAAATTATGGGATGGTGGCTTATCCCATTCCATTTGTGTTGTGACCTTTAAAAGCCTCCATAAGGAAATCCAAGGCAGGGGGTGTGGTTACTGTTGAGGGTCATGCTTGTGGCTTAGCTTTTCAGACAGAAAAAAGAAAATACTCTGCTACAAGCAGGTTTTTATTTATCTATCTATGAAACGTTTGGGGCAAATCTGTAGGCCAGTTGTTTTCTGAGTTGGGATTACATATAACTCACATGACCCTGGAAGACAACTAACAATGGAGAAGCAGTCAGTCGTCATTTTCTGAGAGCAAGAAACCAAAGGGTGGTCCTTTGGACCCAGAATAAAGTGACACCCTAGAATGACTCCTGGGCTTTCCGACTTTGTAGCACAATAAGACACATGCATGCGCTCTCACTTAGACATTTGCCAGACTTGGAAAATTATATCGTCTCCTGTACCTCCCCTTCATATAACCTGGCTTTATTTTATTTTATTTTATTTTATTTTATTTTATTTTATTTTATTTTATAATACTGATGTCTAAGGATTCAAACTCAAGCGTTTTACCTGCAAGGCAAGCATTTTACTAGCTGAGCTATTAGGGTGGTCCTACTTCACCCAATCTCCAAAGTTAAGCAATATATGTCACCAATTTTAGCCCAGGCCCATTTTATAGACAAGAAAATAGAGGTTTGAAGTACTCAGTGAGGCCCAGCCCAATTTGCTCAAATGAAGAATACATCATCAGCAAAACCACACCAATTGGCCTTGGGGTTTCACTACATAACAGGGTCACACATACTTGCCCCCATCAGCCTACTGACTCTCACCTCATCACAGCCTGAGCACCGGGGCCGCACGCTCTCACAGTAGTGGCGGCCACACCAGGGTGCACCATCCTTCCAGAAGTAGATGAGGTCCACCAGTGGCTCTGAGCATTTGATACACAGAAAGCACGTGGGGTGCCACTGCTTGCTGTATCCAGCCCTGTCAGCATAGACCACAGGGCTGTCAGCAGGGACTGCTCCCTTGCAGAGCTCACAGACCTGGAAGAGATAGGAGACGGGGGAGGGTGATATGAGTTTGAAAATCCCAGTTCCACCCTCTGTACTTTCTGTGTGATGCTGGACAAGTTAAAAGACCTCTCTGTTCCTTGGTTTGGCCATCTGTAAAGTGGGATAAATGTATAGTTTATCTTGTGAGGATTAAATATAGTACCTTCTCGATTCCTGAGATTCTCAGTTTCATTAATCTCATCACTGTTTATGTACCCATAGTTATCAAGATCTCTACAGTGTTTTTATTGATGTGAAAAAACAGGGATTGAGAGTCACCTTAAGAGAACTTAAAGCTATGAACGTTTAAACTACTGATCCCCTCATAATAACAGGCATAAGCGTGTACTGTGTGTTAGCAGATGTGTTTTACGTCTGAAAGCAAGTGTATTTTCTAAAACAAACATGAGTGAGGAGAACAATTGAAAACGTTCTATTTCAAACTATACAGTTCGAAAATCTTTTAAATAACTCACTTAGGCCAGCTGGAGTCTCTTAACTACTGGTCCGTCTGTATTTTGCCTGGTGCCAATTTGGTTGAAATCTGTGGAGGAACCCTGGCCTCCCGCTGATAAGTTGAACTAGGAAGGGAGGAGTATTTTAATAGCCCGCCAAGAAAACAGGATATGCGTCTTTGACTCTATATCAAAATCCAACAAGTGGCAGTTTCGCAGAAGTTAGTCACAGGCCTGAGGTAGCTTAGCAGGTAAGGGTGCTTGCTGCCAAGTATGATGACCTGTGTATGACCCCTGCAGCCCACACAGTGGACAGAAAGAACTGACTCTAGCCAATTGTCCTCTGAACTCCACATGTGTGCTGTGGTACTTGGGTGTCCCGTTAAAAAATATAAACAATTAATGTCCACATACAGTACTATGTCATAGGAATCCTTCCTTTTGCTCAACTTTAAATAGATTTCTTGCCCTGTATTGTCTTTTTATTCTTGAATTATTTAAGACTTACAGAAAAAAAAGAAAGGAATTCCTACAGACCACATTCTATTTTCTCTGTTCTTAATGGCTTGTATTTGCCCATGAGCTAGTAGTAATAAGTCATTGAGGAACCTCATTCAGGTATCCTCAGATTTCATGTGAGCTCCTTCCTCTATGTTAATACACACTCAGGATCCCGTACTTTATCCTCTGCTTTTGCAGGCTCCTCTTTGAGGGAAGGGGTTTCTGGGAGATATTGACAGTATCAATTATAGTAAAAATGTACCCAATTAGAATCTACCTGATGTCACCATCATGGGCTAAGACTGAGATGAGGACTCCAGAGGTCATCACTGTTTCCCTTACTTGCTATCAGGGGCATTTGGTTACTATGCCTCCTAAGGAGGAGTGTTGACCAAGGTCAATATTCTTGACCTTGACTCCCAGCTGAGACTTGGTTGTCAGGCTTATCCACAATGAAGATTTCTTTCTTTTTTTTCTCTTTGTAAGACTCTTACTCCTTGTCGCTCATGTAAAAAGCCTTCTACTCTTTCAGGATTCAAGTAGCTATATACAATATGTAGAATCTATATAAGACCTGACCTCACAGGTCTCCCTAAATGTATTTTGAGACCCATTGGTTGACATATCTTCTGGATTTATGAGTGTTGCATAGTAATCTTCTTACATATCCATCTATCTATCCATCTATCCATCTATCCATCTATCCATCTATCCATCTATCCATCTATCCATCCATCCATCCATCCATCCATCCATCCATCTATCTATCTATCTATCTATCCATCCATCTATCCATCTACCCATCCATCCATCCAGCCATCCATCCACTCTCTAAACCACATATCCATTCACCCACCTATCTATCTGTCCACCTATTTATCAATTTATGCACTATCTATACATCCACCAATCCACACACTTCTCCATCCATCCATCCATCCATCCATCCATCCATCCATCCATCCCTTCATACCTTTTTCCCTTTATAATCATATTTTTTCATCTTCTCGGGAATGGAAATTTGTCAGTCTTACAACATAAACTCTTGAATCCCTTTGAATCCTCTTCTGCTCCATGCAGCCCCAGGATGATGACAGTCCTCATGTCCTTAGGGCATGTTTGTACTCTGCAGTATACTTGGGTAATTGTACCCAATATCACACACCTGGCGATCATTTCTATATTAGGAAAGCTGTTGTTTTTCCTTGGAGGTATTTTGGTCACTTGTTTAGTGATGCACAATTGTAGAAGACAAAGCTGGAGTGAGAACCTAGGCCAAGCCACCTCCAAAACCCAGGCTTTCAATCTGCTGTCAGCAAACAGCTGCCTGGGGTTGCTCCAGGTATTAGCAAATATTAGCAAATATTTTACGCTCAAAAAGAACTCCATTTTTCTCATCAGCAGACTTAGATTTTTTTTTAAAAAAAGAACTGTGTTTAATGACTACATTTTCAATTGCCTGAGTAAAAATGTCATGGAGATTTGTTTTCTCTTTCATTACATAAATTGCTCACAGAGTGTCATAAATTTTGGCTGTTGGCTCAGAATACCGGAAACGTTTATTGTCTGACTGTCCAGTGTTTGCTGACCTTTGTCTTTCCTTTGGATGCTAATTTTAATTTACAAAGTACTGCCAGTCCAATTCCCAAATATTTACATTTTACCATGTTTAAATGTTAAAAGTCTACTATAGGGACTGGAGAGATGGCTTAGCCATTAAGAATGCTTACTGCTTTTCTGAGAACCCAAGTGTAGTTCCCAGTCTGACCATCTTGTGTCACAGCCCCATGCCCAGTGACTCTCAGCTCTGGGCTTGTGGCCACTGCTCTTCTCTAGTCCTGCCTGCTTGGAAGACCTGGGTTCTCAGGCTTCTCCTGTCTGAGGTCCCCTGGAGGGCTTACAGCAATATACTCCTTTACTCTCTTTCCCTAGAGCTTTTGATTTTCAGTAGGCCAGGAATTAGCAAAATCCAAGGTATGTATGCTTTTAAGGGCTTCCCTTTGAGAAACAGTGATGTGGATTGCTAAATCCTGGCCTGACGTGTGGACTTTGTACAAAGTCCACCATGGCTCAGGTACTACAAAGACAAATTTTAAATCCAAGAGGGTTTACATTTTAATACTTTCCAAGGAAGCCCAGTGTGGCTATTTTTGGACGTTTTGGTAAAGGAGGTGGTACAGGCAGGCAGAATTTTCTTGGGACTAGGGTAAAAGACATTTAGTACGTCATTTGTCTGGAGCACATCAACTAATTTTGCTCCTTTCCCCAAGCTTGCTCATAAGAGGGATCCCAATATTTGCTAGAGAACATTGTCTGCATGGCACTTTCCCCCAGGGAGAGGGGATATGGGACAAAACCTCTCAGAGGTAAAATGAGTAAGAGACTTTTCTCCATGCCACCCACACATAGTATATGATGCTTAGTTAAATAGTCAGAGGCAGTGGTTGATAATAATCCCTGAAACCAGGCGATGGAAGCAGGAGGATCTCCACAACAAGCTAGAGACCAGCCAGGTCAACATGTAAATGAATAGAAAAAAACGGTAAAATGAGTGATTTTGTGCTTGGGCTTAGCCAGTGTTTAAACATCTGTTTTGAGAAGGACAAGGATGGATCAGACTTGGCTGTTGATTGCTGAGCCTTTGTGGGGCTATGGGTTCCCTGCTTTGGGATGTGTTCAGATTGCACTGACATTGTCTTAGATGCTCTTCCAATCAGCATGACACTGAGTTCCCATTCTCTGAGGAATCATGTCTCAGTTTAGTGAAAGTGAATGTGCAGAGTCCCACCCTATGGCACAAAGCAGGAGGGGGTTTCTCTGCTGATGACAGGGTGAGGTCATCAGGAATGAAAAATATATGTTGCCATGCATCCAACACTGCCAACCATCAGCCTTCTGACTCAGCACCACAGTTCAGTGGAGTCTTCATATTCACTCTTACAGTGGGGTATCTGACCATTGCTGTGCCCTGCTGCACTGCTGCTCTGCCCAGTGCCATGAAAGACAACAGTACCCATGGCTAGTTCAGAAAAAATACCAAATGTTATTGACTCAGTGTCTATCAAACCACTATTCCTTTTTTAAAACAACAGTGTCAATTTGAACAATCTTAAGCAGAGTTGTCATAAGTTAGGGATCACCCATGTAGTGTTACCCAGACTTTGTTTCTAAAGATATGCCTTCCCCCTGGGGATTTCTGAGAACAAAGTTACAATATGCAGAAACTTCCGTACCGAGGTGATTATTGAATGCAGGATGTAGAAGCAGAGTCCCAAGGAGACCCTGCCTGACAAATTCAGCTGGGCATTTTCCTCAGGTTAGTCCAAACATAAATGTAGACTTCTGCTCAAGTAAAGCCAAGTGGATAGATAGAGACAAGATGTCCCTGTGGAGCTCTGGTCAATTGGCTGATTTGAGAACAAAAGAGACCTTGTCAACATTAGCCACTTGGCCCACATGACTTGTTCCACAGCATAACAAGAAAAAACTACATTGAAAAGGGACACATGGAGTCATGTGGCTGCAGCATGACACAAAGTATTTCAGGCTGAAGCAGGTTCAGGACAGTGGGCAAGAGCCATGTGGCTGTAGAAATGTACCTAAGGACCAAGGTTCAGAGAGATCCAAGGGCACAGAAAGGCCCCTGTAGCTACAGTAATCTCTGCCTTAATCTTGCCAAGAGCACATCCCAATCGCACTGTTTTTCTCATGGAAGGTTCTTATCCAAAGGTCTACCCAGTCTAAATCCAGAGTGCCTTGTGAAAATCTCACCATTGCTCTCCAGTAAATATTAACACAAGGCCTTGAATTTAGGCAGTGGCTGTGTTCCAGTGCAAACACTCAACAATTTATTTATAAACAACATCTCTCATGTCCTCTCATGGTGCTTAGTCCCAACTTTGCTTCTTAGTCTTGGGTCCCACAGAAGGTCACCTCTCCCCCATTTTCTTGCCTGGCATCATTTCTGCAGGCTTAGCTGTCTCGGATTCTGTTTTCTTACACACTAGTCTTCCTAAGGCCCCAGAGAGTGCAGAAGGAGCACATTGGGTTCACAGTGGTTAGGGATCCAGGCCTGGAATATGGTCAGTACCATGGCTTCATCCCTAGGGAAGCATAGGGGAAACTCCGGTTTTCCCAAGCCTTAGTAACAGTGGTGGTAATTGGCTTATAGGAAACTCATCATCCATGGTGGCCATTACAGGCAACAGCCTTTTTATCAAGTGTGTCTTCTTGGAGCAGGTTGCAACTACAGGATCTTTGCCCAGAGATGCTGAACAGCAGGTGTTTTTAATTGGATCCCTGTTACTTGTTCAATACAGAGATGGGCACGAAGCACATCTGTTACTTTCCCAAGAGAAAACAGTAGTCTGCATTTATTTTGAGATGTAGCTTGGATCTCCATGAGCACAAGGACAAGATTTCTATAGAAAGTAAGCTGATCCACAGATGAGCACAGAAAAGCTTCAGTGTGGCTGGTCTCTGTTGCAGGGGCTGTGCACAATGTCTAGACCCAGAGGCATGGGCTATCTACAGCATCACATGCTTCTAGCAGAGAAAGAAAGGGACTGGAGAGGTACATAAGGAATTAAAAGCACTGGCTGCTCTTGTAAAGGAGCTCAGGTCCCGGCACCCACATATCAGCGCATCACCATATGTAACTCTAGGTACAGGGTATCTGATCTTCTGGCCTTGTAAAGCACCAGAAATATACATGTTGCACATATACACATTTAGGCAAGCACTCTTAGAGATAAAAGATTAAAAATATTTTTTTTAAATTGGAAAGAAAACACACACACACACACACACACACACACACACACTGATTTATAGGGTAATTTTTGGGATTAGATAAAATGAGATGACCATTTCCTGGTTTGTTACCTAGCATAAGTAAAGAATGGCAGCTCACAACATTGTCACCTCTTAATCATTACTGCATTATCGCCACCACCACCATCATCATCACCTTCACTAGGCCCATCACTGACACCATGGCCAACACCATTATCACTAGGACCATCCCCATCACCCCCATCATCATCACTGGTACCATTATCACTACCATTACTATGATCATCACCATCATCATCTACACCAACATCATCTGTTATGATGGCTATCTCCCACCATCATCACCAACACTATCACTAACACCAACATGACAATCAACATCACCTTTTAACCTATCAAAGCGAAAAGTGAAAGAAAAAAATTAAAAGGATGAAACTCAAATCATTAGAAAAAAGCTGAATATAGTTGTTTTTTTTTTTCTGGCTCTGGGGTCAGCAAACTACATTTCTCCATGGATCAACTCCTGCCTACTCCCCTTCATTTTTGTAAATAAAGTTTTATTGGCTCACAGCCAAGCCCTTGTTTAGATAGAGCTTATAACCGCATGATACAGGGACTGTGTTGAGGAGAGGTGACAGGGGTTGCCACCTTTTATATATTCACCCTCTGTCCTTTATTGAAAATAGCCTTCCATTGGCTGTTTTAGTCAATGGAATATTATGCAGCCCACTTAGAAGAAGGAAAAAAATAACTGTAGAAGTCACATGTTCACATGGGAAAGTATTTATAGTGTAAAAAGTGGGATAAAGGGATTTTTTTCCTTTGGAAAAATGATCTTTTTAAATGTCATTAAAATATCCCCACTGAGAAGGAAGAAGGCATAAGCCGAGGAGCTTGGTTACCATGGTGACTGAGGGCTGCTCCCAAGTTCCCACTCATGCGCACCTTGGTCAGGGAGGTGAAAGGACCAGGGTTGGCTGTGACTGGGTGGTTCCTCACTGGTCTTTATACCTTTACTCCTGCTCAAAAGAGGGTGGCTAACAGAGGGGCTGAGGCAGCTTTGAGTCCCCACATAGGGCTGGCAGGAAAGGCAGCCAGCCTGCACAGCCCACAAGCCAAACATCTGCTCCGACAAAAACTTGGAAGTCCCTTGCCCACAAATATGTCCCTTATGGGACGGGCCTCAGCTAGAGCTGCCAGTGGCTGTAAGTTTCCATCTGAGAGACCCTCCTATGGAGGAGGGTGGAGCCCAAGGCCACCTCTACCTCCCTTTGCATTTTTGTGGGGAGGTGGGGGAAAAAGAGTTAGCATCCCATTGGGTGTCATAGGATCTTGTGAATGCATTCTCAAGATTGCAGGAAGCCTCCACACACTCCTCTTCCCTGACTCTCAGATCACCTGACCTGAGGAAGAGGCATGGGGAAGTGGGAGTGCTGGGGGGCATATGGTAAGAATGTTTAGCTTTAGAGAGCCAAGAGAGTACATTTTATGCTCTGTTCTGGCATTCTGTCCCCTTCCTTGAGTTTCAAGTGTGGGGTGGTGGAAAGGCGGAAATGCCTGGGCACAGTGACATGCCTCGGAATCCTGTATATTCAATTTCCAAGTGAACATCCACTGAGCTCTCCAAAAGCATGGAAACTGCCTGGGTAACTGTCTGCAGTCAGAGCATGCATTGTACAGGCATCCATAAATCCTATTCAGGAGAGAAAAATGAAGGGCTTGAAGAGAGAGTGAGGCGCTTTGGTGGGGTATAGCACAGGTTTCTGGCATTCACAACTCCTTGGCCAGAGCCTTGAGAAGCTCCTGTGACCCATGAGGAGATACTTGGGCTGTGGTAGGATGTCCTTCTGCTCTTTCTAGAACACTGAGAAAAGGGTTTCATTCTCTAGTAGGCTGGGCTTTGAGGGATGCCAAGTGCTGGGCTCACTCCAGACTTTAGCATATATATATATGTATGTGTGTGTGTGTGTGTGTGTGTGTGTGTGTGTGTGTGTTAGATTTTCTTATGAAGAGGTCTTACGGAAGGATCCATGGCTGAGAGTGTTTCTACCATGCTTTTGTCTCCCACTGTCAGTGTGATGATAGTGATTTTTGCTATATTCTGAGGCTAGTGCAGACAGCCACACCTCTTAGTTCATTGCCCGAGCAGACAGATGTACTTCTGATGAGTTAGGTCAACATGCCCTATTGGCGGGTCTGCCTGACATATTGGACTATGAAAGCAAAGCCTGTCATCGGGGTCTATGAACTAACCTCATCCTCATTAGAGGAAACCTGCAGCCATTGGGCAGGTGGGGTTTGGGCAGATCTGTGTCCTGCATCCTGGTTCTTGTCCAGTATTGGGATTCCCTTGAATTACAGCCTGTTGTTGAGAGTTATCCAGAGGGCTCTGGCATGACACTCTGTGAGAGGGGCATGTTGGGGATGGGGAGAACTCAGCAGCCTAATGGTCATTACTGCTATATTTTAAAGGAAGGACACTGCTTAGATTAACAAGCCTCTGAGGGCAGTGAAGAATGTATAGCATCATGTAATATGCCACAGTGGGAGTTCTTGGGTGGCAGAGGACAATGATACAGTGTCAAGGGCTGGAGTCCATGGTAGGGAGATAAAAAAAAAAAACAGTGGTAGATTCTATGCTTGTGTTTCTATAATACAGTACAAGGAACACTGAGATTACTGCATAGTATGTTTTAAAGTAGGACTCCTTTGAGGTCATCCATCTATCTAGTCATCCATCCATCTAGCCATCCATCCATCCATGCATAGGCTTCAGAGAGTGACTCAGGCCCACACTTGGTAGTGCAGCTCCTGGGGACCCAGCTTTATGGCCTGCTGTCCTGCTAAGCTGCCCTCATTGGGATTCTTTTTTTTCTGGTTCAAGGAGACAGAGAACCTAGATGCTTTCTTCTGGAGCAAATAGCAAGAACCAAATATCCAGAGGATGCTTTAACTCAGCATCCTCTGGATACCATTATGGAAAAGAGATCTTGGACAACCTACCTGCTATGTATACAGCTGAGAGTCCACATCTCATGGCTCTCATGAAATCACTATGCCAGGCAACTGTGAGAATTTAAAGAGACCCTGAAGGTCTGAGTAAATCCCTGTGCTTAAGCAATGTGGAAAGGGGATGTCACTGTCTTCTTAGGCAAGATGCCATCCAAGTTGTTCCTATCTTCCAGAGCCCAGGTTGGCTTGAACATTGGTTTACTTGTGGATCATGTTTGTTGACCACCAACAGTCTACATCAAAGATACCCACTGTAGATGCAGAGATGAAGAAGCTCTCAGAATCTACAGAGAGTGACAGAAGTGACCCCATAATGACACAGTGAGATGTGAGTTAAAATCGTGGTTGGGGAAAGACAAAGAACGACATCTTTCACAGGCATTAGCTTCTTTCTTATTCTCTGCTCATTTCTGACTGTGGAATACATCACTCACTGGCTAATATAATTACTTAAATGCTTCCAAAGTGTCACAAATATTTCCCAGAGTTAAGTACAGACAAGAACCCAGAATCTCAAGGCATCTTTGTTCCAGTCCTATGTTGAACAAATCTGTGGGGCCCAGTCAAGGACAAGTCACCTTCTCAAAACAGCATCTCTCCCTTGGGGGTAACAATTCAGGGAAGTCACAATGACAACAAGAGATTCACTTCCAAGTTGGAATTTTTTAAAACTTACTCTTCAAGCATAGACAACCGTTAAAGGGTGGATAGTGGATAAGATTGGGGTGGTGTGTGGGAAGAACAGCTTATAAAACTAGTAACTATGATGGTAACCAGATTTAGTTTATCTTTAAAGTCTCTCATACCTATATCCATCCCAGTCTCTTTAAAGTCTTGGGATGGACATATATATCCACCCCAAGAAGTGAGTTTTTTAACTTTTACTGACAGGGCTTGGAGAGGTGCCTGAGTGCCTTAGTTCAGTTCCTAGAACCCACAGCTGTTAGCTCACAACCACCTGTAATTCTAGTTCCAGTGAATCCAATGCCCTCTTCTGGAATCCACAGACACCTGCTGTACCACATATACACACCCATGCAGATATATACACAACATACACACATAACTAAAAACAAACAAACAAACAACCCATAAAAACAAGGACAAAAACTGTTAAATAATAAGGTTAAAAAAAAACCCTAAATCTTGGAATTCTCAGCTAGAAGAGCATGAGACTGTGGCTCCTTGGATGGCAATACCAAGTTGTGGCAAGGTTGGGGTAGAGTTGGGAACTACGTATGGAACCCAGAGTTAGGAAGAGCAGGGTAACCAGGCTCTTGGGCTGTCTCTCTGTGGGTTGTTGTCTGGTTTACTAGAGACTGCCAGCCTCTTTCCTATAAGACATACCTCAGGGCCATGATGGCTAATCTTGGTTATACATTTATCTGGATTGAGAATTGTCCAGGAGACTACTACAGTTCTTGTCTGGGGGTGTTTATGAGGGCACTTCTAAAGACCATCACAGAATAAAGGCCTTGGTTTAATAAATAGGTGATAAAGGGTAGGAGATGAGGTCTAGTAGCTAGATCTGGGAAGTAGGTCACAGTGGACCTGTACCTAGAGGCTCTATCTTGCCTTAGCCACCTCTATTTCCTCTCTCCATTTTCTATCAGATGCTTTCCATCCACCCCCATGGTCCCTCTCCTGTGATGTCCTGCTCAAGTGCATAGAGCCCACTGACTAAACCCTCTGAGACCCCAAGGCAAAATGAAACCTTCCTTTCTTAAGTTGCTTATGTCAGATAATCTGGCCACAGTGATGATGACCTAGCAAATAGAGGGATAGAACTGCTGGGACTTTCATAATCAAATGTTTAGTACTGGCTAAAGAGGTCACCTGGATGAAGGGTAAGGATAAGGCCCTCTCTGTAGACACATAGTAGCCATCAGTCCCATGGTTCCAGTCTTGGCCTGGGGAAGAGCTTAAGGCAAATCCATCTGTGAGAATTTCACCTCGGAAACACTGACTTCTCTTTTATACTTTCTCAGAATGGTTCCAGGTATGTGTATCTTCCACACAGCTGCTAAGGAAAGCTGTCAACTACACAGCTGGAACCATGTCATATCTGTGACCCATAGCTTGCCCCTTCAGATCAAGTCCTCAGCCCAACATGGGGCTCTTCCCACCAATATGGGGGCAGGGACTTCTCCTTGCTTGATTTCCTGAAACCCAAGAGATGATGTCATGATGGACCTATGAACAGTTTGAAACGCACCACGTCTGGCCTCCCTAGGCTCATGTCATCCATTCCCCCAGTTTGTCACACCATCATGCACATGGGACTGCTGTTAGTATGCCAATTGGACCTTGTTTGCTTGAGCTTTTAGTTCATGCTTTTGCAAATGCTCATTCTTTAAGAAGGTACAAGGCTCCTGCTCCAAGTCTATTGCTTGTGTAGTCCTGAGTTCCCCCTCACACATCAGTTGATCCTTACCACATTTTCTGAGTCTTTCTCTACCCACAGGGAAGCTAGATGCTTTTTTCCCTAAGCTGGGACCATTTGTTCATTGCTGGCATCTTCTTAGGGCCATGATTCTCAACCTTCCTAATGCCACAACCCTTTAATAGAGTTTCTTGTATTGTGCTGACCCCCAACCATCAAATTATTTTCATTGCTACTTCATAACTGTAATTTTAATACTGTTATGAATTTCAATATAAGTATTTTGGGTCATGACCCACAGGTTGAGAATCATTTTGCTAGCCTATTATCCTATCTGTAAGGCAGTGCCCTGGTGTTATTTTCCATGTGTAATGTCTGACACAGAGTAACAAGTATCTGTCTCTTTCATTGAACATGACTAAACACATGAATGAGAGGAGAGTATGGTAAGATGGGACCCTGACAGCATAGCCCTAGTGTGGGCAGCTTCAGGCCAGACCAGAGACAAGGGACACTCACATATTCCACTTCCTTGGATGGGTCACCGAGGCTGCCATTGGTGGTTGGGGCAGTGGTCTCTGTGCCCTCTGGCTTTTCCTGGGTCTTGTTTTCTTCCTTGGGCAAGCCTCCCTGCCCTGGGAGGGCCACCTCACCCACCCCAAGGGCATCGCTCTTGTACTGCTTGACGAATTCTTCCATAGCTTTCAGCTCATTCTCCACGAGTCCACGACATCGAGAAGGGTCCTGGTCATAGATAGGGAGCTGATGCATGAGCTGGCGTCGGCGGTAGAGGGCACCCTCAGTACCTGTCACAGGCTGCTTCTCCTTAGGGATGAGTTCCATATACTGTAGGCCCTAGAGGGGAATGGAGTGGAAGAGACAACGTGACGTGACATGGCTGTAGCTCATAATTATAGAAGCTAAGACACAATCTACTTAGTACAAAAAAAAATGTGGATTTTTTTTTAAATCCACACTCTTAGCAGGGATTGAAGCATAAATGCATGTTCCTTGTCCCCCTCCTTCCTTCCTGTGATGTGTGTGTGTGTGTGTGTGTGTGTGTGTGTGTGTGTGTGTGTGTGCCATTTGCTCATTGACTAGGCATGGCAGTGCTGGCTGAGGACTGTGTTATTTTGTCATTCATTCCTGGCACATGACTTTGGTTTTTAGTTGGTGATGACAACTGAGAAGAGAAAGGGTATCTATTTATTCATTTCAATTGAAGATCAATTTGCCTTGTTGCCTGACAAGAAATGATGGCGATATTTAATAAGATGGTTAACATTCATTGACGGCTTGACTGGCTTTAGAATCACCACGGAAACAGAATTTGGGGTGTGTCTATGAGAATGTTCCTAGGAAGGTTTAACTGAAGAAGGAAGATCTACCGAGAATGTGGAAGGCATTATCCCATGGGCTATGGGTCACAGAGTGAATAAAAAAAAAATAGCTGAAGGCTAGCTCTTTCTGCTGTGAGACTGCATAGGCAATGTGACCAGCCACCTAGAGTTCTCGCTGCTACCACTTTCTCACTATGAGGGGCTGTGCCCTCAAACTGTGAGACATAAGAAACCCTCCCTCTGTGAGGTTATGTTTGGTAGGTATTTTGCTATAACAATGAGAAAAATAAGGAAAGTAAGTTTGCCTGTGCTGCCAAAGCAAAATCACTACATTAAAGCTCATTGTTGTTACTTGCTGAGCAGTAACTGGATGATAAAACTGTTACAGAAGCAGGGCAAGAGGAATGCAGAGGATGACCTCACTTGACCTGGGCCTGCATGGGACTGTCTTCTCTCTGGTCCTACAGTTTATAAGCTTTATTGTTGACTCTGCAACAATAAAGGATGGAGGATGGAAATGCTCATGAAGGAGAAAGTTGTATCGTCTATACTTAGAAGCTGTGAACAACTCTTTGGTGTGTGTGTGTGTGTGTGTGTGTATCATATATTTAACTTCTAATGAAACCAATGAAGGTTCTGGATTTAGCCTGAAATCCTGATCCTTGGCATGCTAGCTGTGAACCTGCAGCTGCCTTCACCTCCCACTCTGAACATGTTTCTCAGATGCAAAAATTAGCACCATGCAAGCCCTGCAGGCTCTGGGATTCGGGAGCAGGCCTCCACCGCCTGCCTACCGAGTTTCCTTTCCCTTTACTTTCCTATCTGTGATATTTCTCCTATACTTATCAGCCATGCTTGTTAACTGACCCAGTGTGTGAGAAGCTTTTGGAAAAGTCACTAAAACGTAGATTCCCAAGCACAAGTCCCCAGTTCATCAGGGCAGTTGTGGCACCCAAGAATCTACATGCTGGCAGTAAATCTCAGTCACTGAGGTGGAGAGTTGGTCTAAACCCTTATGCTACTGTTACTGTTTGAATGTAGAATGTCTCCCAGGGCTTATGTGTCTAAAAACTATGTTGTTTGCTGCTGGTGTTATTCTGGGCAGCTGTAAAAGCTTTGGGTGGTACGTGACTGAGGGGTCATGCCTTGAGATTTATAGTCTACTCCCAGTTCCAGTATTCACTCTCTCTGCTTCCTGCTCTACTGAGATATGAGCAATCACTGGTCATATGCTCCCAATGCCAGGGCCACAAGCTGCTCCTGCCACCATGGGAATCGCATGGATTCCCACTGCGATGAGCTGGCTCTTCCCTTTCAAAATGGGAGTCAAAATAAGCCCTTCTTCTCAAGCTGTTTCTGTCATGTGTTTTGTTACAGCAGCAAAGGGAAAACGACTAATATAACTCCTTATCAAGGAGACACCAGAAGGAACAAATGTATGAGATAAATCAGCTGGAACTCTAAGTATCGAGCAGGGAAACTGAATCGAGGCAAGTTCCTTGTGCTTTGAGATTTTGAAAACTCAAGAATGTTCCAGGAAGGAGAAGTGTGTGACTATTGGTAACACCTTAGAGGGGTTTGCATGAGTCTTTCCTTGCCTGAGGCATAACTACAGATTCTCATTTTTGGTGAAAATGAGGCTCGTTTTAGATTCACAGGCTTCGCAGTGCGGATATTGTTCCCTTCCAAATGGAACATTTTCACTTCATTTACCTCACGGGCAAAACTCCTGATTAAAAGAAAAATAAGTCTAGTTTAAAATTGCTTTTCTTAGAAGAGTATAATGAGATCATTATGAGAATATGGTATTTCATGGTTTATTAATTTTAAAACACATGTCAGCACCTCTAAGCGTAGAATCCATAGGGTCTCAAGTCAATAGCACCCTCTCTCCATGTGACTGGTAATTGTCTGAATGTTAATGTGTTCACAGAGAACTATTGCTTCCTTCATAGCCAGATATCTTTCTGCTTAGTGCATCTTAGGGATAGGAAGTCATGGGGGTGACAAAGGTCAAGGCCATAGTATGAGAAACTTAGAAGCAAGTTGTTGATCCTGGGTGATTCTTTTCCATCTCTCCCCCATCCCTCATAAGCAGCTTGCCTGGCTCCCACTGTCCATCCTCTGTGAACCCAACTGGCCTGAATCTCACCACTTGGAACTAGACTCACTTGGAATTATGGGAATTAACAGGTAAACTTCTACTGAAAGCTATAGTGAGCAGCTTAAGCTGCTGTCTGATCTTCGTGAGCAGGGGTGCCACAATGTGAGTGCTGACTGTCCCCCAAGATTCATGTGTTAGTGGGTTGGTTTCCTGCTTGGTGCTACTGGGAGATGGTGGACACTTGAAAGAGGTGGAGTGTAATGGGGCTTATAGGTCACTTAGGGACAAGCCTTTGAAGGGGTAGAAAGAAACCCTGGTCCTTTCTTGCTTCCTTGTTGTGAAGGGAGCAACTCTCTTAGTAACATTAGTTCCTAATGTAGTGTCACATAGACCCACATGGTCCAGAAGTGGAGCACAAATACCCTTTCCTCTTTATAAGTTGCCACAGCAACGGGAAGCTGAACAATATGGGAGAAGAAACTTGGCTAAGTATGTCCCAAGCCTGGTAGTTTTTTTTATTAAGTAAATTCTAAGGAAGGCAAGAGTTCTGTGCCCACCTTCAGTCAGATTGACATCTGACGGTGGGTACCTACTTGCTGGCTGTGTCTTAGATCTCAGGAACCACTTCCACCTCCCATCTGAGTCTTTGATGGTATAAAAATGCTCATAGTACCTTTGGTCAACTCTGGACATATCTGTATATGTCCAGTTGCTGTTCAAGTACTTTCCCAGAAACAGAAGGTGGCCAGAGTCCTGGGATGATGGGGGGCAGACTCAGCAACTAACCCATCTCCCCAGGTGCCTGACCCCTGTGGACCTCTGCAGTTCAGAGCAGGCTGCATAACCAGTAGGAGAGGACCCAGGCAACCTTTCATCACCCTCCGTAATCACAACAGAGAGTGAGAAGTTGCTGGTTCACTCCAGCTAACAGCTTGAAGAGGGTCAAAGGGGACAAAAGACTCTACCTAGCCAGGGAGGCCAAGAGCCTCTAGACAGTACCGGGATAAACAGATCCCCTGGGACACCACATGGCTGGTGCCCCATCTGAGAAGGGATTCTTCCTGACTCAATATTGGGGGGCAACAAGTATAGTGGCTTTTTTTTAAGTTATTGAGAAATAACAAATGGATTATAGCATGACTGTTACAGAGGCAGCCCTCAAGAACCAAGGCTCAATCCTTTGGGTGTGTAGGAATCATCTGGAAACAGTGAAGAGACTTTTGTGGGATACCCAATTGCAATCAGAAGGGGGATTGGGAGGTCCTGGAAGGGAGCCCACAGGTAGTTTCTTTACTATGCGTAGTGGAAATAGATGTCCCAGGGTCAGATCAGTCTCCATGGGGGCAATCAGAGTTGGCAGGGAAGGGGCAGTGACCATCTGAAGACAGTGAGACATGACTAGGTCACGGTACAGAGCCCTGAGATGGATTAGAACAGACCTTTGTGTAGTCAAGTCACCCATACAGACCCTCTTTAGGTGCTGCCCAGGGGATGTCTTGGCCCCATTATTCAAAGTAGGGGTTTGGGAAGCTGGAGCCAAGAGCTTTGCTCTTCTGAAACACCTTGCTGATTCCAGTTGTTGAAGCAGCCTTGGTGCAGGATTCATCTCTTGGGGTGAAAATTGCTTTTCTCTCTAGGGTGCCATGTTCCCCCAATTTCAGTGGTTTAACAACAGAGGGAATAGGCCACAGAATGGTGAATTTTACTACTTTCCAGGAATTTCATAAAGTAAAGCTTTTATATATCAGCTGATTATTTAATTCTCATGGAATCCTAGGAAGAAGGATAACCTGGGAAACAGAGGCACAGAGTTAAGTAAGCCTTAGAATCATAATATATGGCAGTGGCAGCTTTGGGCCCAGTAGCTTGGGTTTCAAGTTCTTTCCTTCCTTGTCACCTGGTATCAGGAGCTCCTGTCCCTTAGGTGTGTCTGTTTCTCTGGCCTTCAGTACCTGCCCCATCCGTTGCTAGGAGTCTGATAGCCACTGGCACTCGTTATCTTTGCACCCATTATCAACTCTGCATTGCCCATGGGTACAGCTCCAAGTGGGGTTCTTGATTGGGCCTTGGGGAATGGGAACTTTCCTTCCTCAGGAGTCAGTGTTCCTGTTGCAACTGTGTGGTGGCTCCTTCTTTGCATTGTCAAGAACCCTGTATAGTTACACTTGCCATTGGTTTGTGCTGTGAGGCTGTAAGGTCTGGCCTTGCCATTGCTTCTCTATCTATGCTCATGACAGATATTGCTAATTGATGCTTGATGAAGGGCTCGATCATGACCCTTCTCAGCCTAGGCCCAACACAGTATAGAATAAGATAGTAGAGTTAGAAGTCTGGGCCCCAGTGATGTCTGGCACCAGTCTGGCTTTTGTAAGACCATTTTCTAGGTATCCCTCTAGGAAGGTGGTTAAAGTCACACTATCCAGATCTTTAGAAAGAGGTAGCCTAGTTGGAAAGACTCAACTAGGACTTATGAATTTGCTGGGGGTGGGGGCAATGGAATGTTCTGTTTTACATCTCTCAGGGACATCTCAGATGCAGAGATTCTAGAATCCATAAACATCAACTATGCTGAGAGTTAAGGGGCAGCACACTTGGGCTCTAGATTCAGGACATGCACCCTCAGCCCAAGGCATCTCTTTCCTGATTTTTCTCTTGCTATTAGCTAAGGGCAATAAGAGAGGTTTTTTTTTCCATGTCTATCACATGTCACTCCCAGGTGACAGCTCCCAGAGTGCTGTATTTAGTGGGATGCTAAGGTATGATGGGCTCTGTTGGGAGGCAGATCACTGCTGATGTCAGTGGTCACATTGGATGTGAGAACAGATCATGAGGCATGAGACAAGCCTGGGTGTGCTCCCCCCTTAAAATGGCCTGTGACACACTCAGCCAGAGTGACTGTGACACAGAGGGAGTGGCAGACACTCAGAAGACATATATACAGACTGCTCAGTAGATACTGGTTTCCTCTTCCTTCTTTCTTTTCCCCCTCCTTTCCAAACTACTGGCCAAAGCCCACTCAAGCTTCTTTCCCTTCTTGGAAGCCTGCTTTCAAATAGACTAATTCTCTTGTTTGCCCCCTCTCCCATTTACCAGTCCTAATGGCCTGAGCTAGGGTTGGGGTTGAAGAAACCTAGGCTTTGACAGGGGTGGGCATGGAGGCCTGAGATCAAGGCTTGGCTCTACCTAAATCAAATCAACTGGGTGTCTTCCTAGTTGCAGGCTCTCTCTGAGCCTGTTTCCCTATAATAAGTGTGTGACTAAGACATTGGAACATAATACAAGGCTATAGTTGAAATACTCTTAGTTTGGTGACCAGTGCACAGTATTACTTGATACAAAGGCACAAGCAAGCTGATGAGCACCAGCCTGGAAGGCTGATAGAGTTCTATAGCTTTCGTTCTGTTAGGGAAGGATGCTGGACAGCCAGATTTTGTCCCACTTCCAAAATTCAATCAGGCTCGACCACTTGGTAATGAAAACAGAGAGAGGAGGGGTGAGCGAAAAGAGAGTTGACTTGTGCCAAAACTGAGACCAGCTAGCTGTGGGACAGACAGGGGTCTTTGTAGCCAGGAGGTTTTACAAGGCAGCATTCATCATGGCCCTTCGATGGCTTCCCCTGATTAGATGGGGAGCAAATCCGGAGCTTTCACCAGCTGCTTCCTGATACCCTCAGCCAGCTCTTTATGACTTGATGGCTTGTGCTCCACTGACTTGTGAGCACCACTTGCTGGCTTGCACAACCTAGGCTCTGAGGGTAAAGGGGATGCCTGAATCCCATGGCATGTCCTGGCTCTGCCACTGCACTGATGTCACCCTTTGTGGCCAGCCATAAGCCCCTGTTTCACCTGGACAACTTGCAAAAGCCACTCTTTGTTTCTTGTTGTATAAGGGAATCTGCCTAACAGGGTGGTGGAGTTCACAGATACTTAAGAGCTATTCATTGCTTCATCTAAGATCAATGGCCTTCTGTGTCTGAGGAGAAAGGATGCTTCCTCTGTTTTCCCATAGGCTTGTTGAGGGATCTAGATAATTTTATATGGAAATGAACATCTTGCAGAGAAAAAAGAGCATTCTTAGAACCATGATAAAAATCCCCAGCTCAGAAGTAAGGAGCCTAAAACATAAGTGAATGCCTCCATTATAGAACCAGAAAGCCCTCAAGAGTTCATATGAATATCTTGTTCTATTCTGTAGGTGAGAAAAAATGAGGCCCAGACTCTCTTTGGTTCATCATTACCTGATTCAGGAGCAGAGCTGAAACTATAGCTATTCCTACATCATCAAGGAATTTCAGAAATCCATGTCATGGCTCATACTTAAGAGAGAAGAAAATTAATCACTTGAGTAGAAGTCTTACCAGTTTCTGGGTGACTCCTGGGGGAGCCCACTCATAGGTGATGGTGTCAAAGGTGGGGTCTTTGCCGGTGGCAATGGGGTTGGTCATGATCATGCGGTTCCTCTTATAGATGCGGATGCCATCCCCACCTTTCACCCTGGCAGTGAGAGTGGCATACTTGGAGTCCATCAGCAGGCGCCCAATTTTCCGATCATCCTCCAGGTCAGAGCTTAGGCAGTGCTCTTCCTGGCTGCATTTACAAGACTTGCATATTTTCCTGGGGAACAGTGGAAACAAGTGAGATCATCCTCCAGAGAAGATGGGCTTCAGCTCTAATAGCAGCATCTACTGTTTTGAAATCAAGCACAAAGTTTCACTTTATTAACCTGGAAAGACTGGCAGTAGAGTGACAAGGCCTTAGGGAAAGAAAATGGTATTGAGGCAGCACACCTGTCTTTTTCTGACTAGCTTTAGGGGACTCAGAATGCAAATATCACCTGAGAAGGATGTGTGCCATAACACCTGAGAAGGATGTGTGCCATAACACCTGAGAAGGATGTGTGCCACGTTGGTTGTAAACAAGAGCTGCAGTTTCCTCTTGGTGGTCACCATGTCAAATGTCAATTTATTTAAAATGTGTGTGGATTGTGGCCTGGACCTGGCTCCTCACTTTCTTTTTACAAATAAAGTTTTATTGAAACACACAGACTTTTTTTTTTTTTTGGTCTATCCTTTGTTGCTTTGAGTCTGGAATGGCACAGTTGAGTATTTGCAACAGAGGCCCTCTGACCTGCAAAGTCTAAAATATTTATTACTGGGCCCTTTACAAAGAAAAAATGTATGCTAAGTTCTCCGCTCTTAAGAATCATTAAAATTGTCTCCTGTGATTCACGAGCTGCCTAAGTTCTGGACAAAATTCTTCAGCATGCCCACTGAAGTGAGATCTGGTGGGAATTTTTTTTTTCAGATTTGTGGACAGAAGCCAGGGGAAGGGAGTGAATTGAGTAAAACCTTCCAGCTGGGGAGATTGATGTCCCGGGAGGGTGGCTCTGACAGGGGCCCAGGAGGAAGAGATACATTCTGGGGAAGTTTCAAGTTCACTTGAAAGCCTCCGTACCCCTCTCTCTGACAATTAATAAAAAGAAAGTGTTTGGCCGTTTTGTGTCATGCTGTTAAGATTTAAAACTCCAGAGAGTTCCGTGGTGTGAGAAGAAAAGTGTTCTCCCCTCCCTTCAAAGGCCTGTCACCAAGGTTTGCTGTGCAGTGTCTTAGACGCCTCAGTGCACGCAATTTAAGAGATTTTTAAAAGAAAGTGAGCAATGTTAAGACCAACTGCAGAGACGAGGATGAAGCATCCTGAAAGAGCCCCACTTGCTCTTACATCAGGCCATCAGAGGTATCATTAGACTGTCTTACATCTATGGTCCCTTGACCCTGATCATGTCCCTCAATGGGTGGTTAGCAATGTTGACAGTTTTCATTATTATGGTTAGGATGCATGACGCCTCTGTCATTTAGTGGATAGAAGCATGGGATGTGGACAAAAACATCCTATAGTCCAGCCTCCCTCAGTGAAGCATGATTCACGAGCTTTCATGATTCATGATTCATCATTAGCCCCCAAATTTCAATAGTGTGCATTTGGTATGTGTGTGTGGGGTTGGAAAGTACATCTCATTTGAAGAGGAGGTTTAACTGGAACCTTCAAGGAGCTCACAATTGGCATGGCAGAAGGAGAGGGAAGCTTAACAAGAAGCAGGAGAAGGTTGAATTGAAATAGAATTATGTGGGATATGGGGTACTTCAGCTAGCCCTAATTCACTCCCAAATGTGAGTAGTTCAGACATGGCTGAGAGCTTGGTGTTCTGTGGTCTGAAGTCTGGAAAACATTGAGGTAAGGAAGGCTAAAATAAGCCCGAACTTTTGTTTAGTTTCAGGCTGCGTCTTGTGTGGCATGACGGACAGAATGTTATCTGGGATGCTTGCATCCCACATTCACATTTGGTAGGCTGCTATGTGAAGGTGAGAAGAGTTACATCTATGACCTGAAGGATTTATCCCAGCACCATAGGAGAAAAAGGACCTTAAGGGCATTGCAGGGTGCACA
Organism: Grammomys surdaster; assembly: GCF_004785775.1. NCBI lineage: Eukaryota > Metazoa > Chordata > Mammalia > Rodentia > Muridae > Grammomys > Grammomys surdaster. The sequence goes on from NW_021620588.1 coordinate 2,161,945, forward strand.
TGAGAAGTCTTTTCTTTTTGGTCTCACAGAAAGGAGTCCCTGGTTTTGTATAAGTGGGCATCTCATTCACAGCCCATTGGGCTCTCTTGCCTCTCATTTTGAGAGGCAGGCTAGAAGGATGGTGATGAACAGTGATAATTGTTTTCAGTAGAGAGATGACAACAGCAGACCTGGACAGAAAAGCCTACTGTGTTGGGAGATGGGAGAGCCCTGACTATAAACCCTTTCTGATCCATTTGACCCTCTGATCTCCCTGCACCTCACAGGTGACACTAGATATGGAGGCTGCTCTGGGCTGTTTTTGTTAATGTAGGATCCCACGATGCTACCTAAGCTACTGGGAGTGCAAATCATTTGAAATGGGGAGATGTTAACAAACAGGAGAATGTTCTTTGAGATCTCGTCTAAGTTTTTTTCTCCTGGTATTCATGCTCTTGCTGCTGGGCACCCTACACCACTGCGACAGATGAGGAAGATGTCTTCCCACTCTGCTCTAACTCTTGTCAGGTACCCACGTTGTGAGGGACACATTCACACCCCAAAAGAACCTAAGTGCCACTAAAGTGGCAAATTCTCCTCTCTTTGTGGATAACTGGGAATTGTATCCTCTTCTATATTAGTTAAGTCTACTAGTTGCAGACTTTCCCTTCAAACCAGGTTGACTGAAGTTCAGTCATTTAAATATCTGTTGGATTTGAATATGAAATACCCTTCTTAGGCTCACGTGTTTGGACAATTGGTCCCAGCTAATGCTGGTGTGTGGAAGGTTATAAAACTTTAGGGAGTAGAACTTTGCTGAGGGCAGAGTGTCACTAGGGGAGGGCTTTGAAATTTTATAGATGGGCCCCACTTCCTGTTTGTTCTCTTCTGGATTGCCGAAGCAACATGCCAGCATCATGCTCGCACTGCCACGCCTTTTCCACCAAGATGGACTGTGTACCTTCTAGAACTGTAAACCCCCCAAATTTCTTTTTCTCCTAAAGTTGCTTTAGTTGGGGTATTTACTACAGCAACGGAAATGAAAGTAATACAGTATATTTGTAACAATCTACTATGAAAACCGGGACACAGAGCTATGTGGGAAGTATGTCCCCCCTTGAGATGCTGTGCTATCACTGCATCAACATGGGTTGAATTTTAAGCTCCTAGTATGGCCAAGTGTAAGATGGCATGCTCTATGTAGGACCTTCAAATACAGTATATGCTGCTCAAGAAATTCACTTGGTTTTAAAACCATGGGCAGGGCAGTAAGGAAACATAGGGTTAGAACAATGCAAAGAGACTTCTGCTCCAAGGAAGCCTGAGCCAGACTTGTTCTGTCTCCATAAACAACCAAACAAGTCACAAGCACTACAGGATCCTTTTAGGATGCCAGGCAGAAGCAGCCCAAGACTGAGCCTTGTTGAGGGAACATTTACTCTCTGTCTTAGGTACAGAGACTATCTCTAAGGAGATTCCTCAATATTGTCCAGGGCCCTGATGGACGAAAGATTAGGACCAGGAGATTTGATGTGATAGCCAAGCTAAGTTCCCTCAAGGCCACACAGTCTGCTCAAACTGTATAAAAAGGAATGGATGGACCTTGCTGCTGGGAACAAGTGAAGGAGGAAGTTTTTAATGGATAAAGACCTGGGTTGTATGACTTGCTGGGTCCCTTCCATGTAGAAGAACATGTGTGCTCTTCTGAGGCTGAGGTCTGTCAGGAAATGGAGTCAAGGAATAGGGCAGAGCTTCAAAAGTAGTGCACATATTTACGAGCGAGAGGCTATGTTTCCTTTAAGCCCAAGTTCAAACCATGCCATTTAGTAAATTCATCCCAATTACTCACCTTCCTTGTACATACATGTAAAACGGAGAAATGCTATCTAATGTAAAATATTGTTTCGCTATTTCAATATAGAAGGGTTTGCTCATTATTGAGCAGGTTGTTTTCTTTTGAGATAGGGACTCATGTAGAGCAGATATTTCTCAACTGCAATCTCATTATAGATGTCAGTATCTTAAGAAACACCTGGGGAACTTTGACCTGTAATAAATGCCCAAGCAATAATAAGACACTAAGAACAAAAGCTCTTGGTTTGCTACTGCATTCTATGGAGTACATCCTTCCACTCTGTGGTGACAGAGGCAGTCACCAGGTTGTGACTCTAGAGCCACCATCCACACTGATGCTGATGTGAAGATTTCTGGGCCATTATGTTTATTAGCAACCTCAACATTGTTTCAGAGACCTCGGTGATAAAAGAGGAAAGGCAGATTCCAGAACTCTAGCTGGACTGGGCGCTCCTAATGCAGATCTGAATCACAGGTCCTGGTCTTCCTGTACTGGACAGAATGCCTTTGACTGCCTGTGTGTGTGAAGTGTGTGCGTGCATGCATGCGTGTGTGTGTGTGTGTGTGTGTGTGTGTGTGTGTGTCTGTGTGTGCATTCGATGTCAGAGGGCAACTTTTGCTATCATTTCTCAGGTGCTGTCTTTCTTGTTATTTGAAGGTCTCTCAATGCTCCAGCAGTTGCTAGAATTTGCCAAGACTAGCCTGGGTGGTCAGCAAGTACTAGGTATCTTCCTGTCTGCCTTCTCAGAGACATTTGAGTTTATGCAAAGGAAATCAAGTTCTCATGTTCGAAAGGCAAACACTTTACTGACAGAACAATCTCCCCAGCTCCACCTTTTGACCTCTATTTTAGGAACCATGCCTAGGGTAAAACCCACCCCAGAGATGCTGCGGAGGTAAGAGCAAGTCCATCTTCAGACCTGAGAGGAGACAGTCCTTCCCTAAAGGCATCCCCAAATGCAGCTTCCCATAGTCATGTTTTGTAGCTTATAGGTAAAATCTCTCCAACAGACTCGTATGTTTGAATACTTGGTCCCAGCTGGGAACTATTTTATGCAGTTATAGAAACTTTAAGTGGTGGAGTCTTGTTGGAAGAACAGGGTCCATGGGAGTGGGGCCATGGGCTTTTCACAGGCCTGCTCTACTTCCTGTCTGGCCTCTGCACCCTGCTCCACTAAGATGTGAGGAGTACCAACTGCATACTCCTGTCATCACGGCTCCTCCTTTCCATGGCAGATGGTATTCCCTCCAGTTGTGAAGCCAAAAGAAACCCTTGCTCCCTTAAGTTGCTTCTTGTCAGTTGTTTAGTTACAGCAAAACAAACAAACAAAACAAAACAAGGGTAAAATCCTTGCTGGACCAGATAGCATCTACCTTGCCATGGTTTATGAAGTGCAAAGTATTTTTCCTTATACTCCTCAAGATCTTTATAACATCCACTCGTTCCTGAGTTAGGACAAGCAGGAAGGCTCTCATTCCCCAGCTGCCCTTCCTAGCATCCTACACTGTCTCAGCAGAGAGAACCACCCACATTTTTGGAAGGGACAGTCAAGAAACAAAAGCAGACAGAGTCTCCTTGACCTAATCCATTACCTCCATGAATGAGGCTCGAAGCCGGAGCACATTCCCTTGCACCGCAGACACGCCACTCCTCTTGCGGACTGCTGCTGGCCCAGGGACATCTGGAAAAAGAGACAGAGAGAGGGTGTTTTCCTTCACACTGACCTCTGGGAGACTTGGCATAACAGCAAAGGGACTGTGTTGGAGTTCAAAGGGCTCCTGATCAATATGCTGCCACTCACTGTTTACTGGGAACAGAGAAGAACATCCAGGAAGGGGGCCATCGGCATCAAGTGTTGAAGGGTGGGGCCCTTCCTAAGAAAAGCACAACTGGGGCTCACTGCCAGGCTCCAGGGCTGTCTCCAAATGCCAGGGCTGTCTGGAAAGACTGCTATGAAGGGCCATTTGCTCTTCTCCACACCTTCACTCGTTCCTTCATCTATCTATCTATCTATCTATCTATCTATCTATCTATCTATCTATCTATCTATCTATCTATCACTAGAACGGAATCTTCCAGAGTGCCTCTTCTCCGCATTGCCTTCTGATTTATTGGTAGGATGTGACTGAACCAACACTATGAGCACATACAACGGAACAGACTCCCAGACATTTATGGCTCTGAGAAAGACTTAAATATTTTGTTAATGTACCAAAAACAATCTCTCAAGCATTTGAAATCTCCTTTAGAGGCAGGACAACACACAAGGCTGGTTTTGTAATTCATTACAAATTCTAAGAAACACGAGTGCATTTTGCTGCCCACAAACCAGCAACCTTGCCCACAAGCACACAAGAACTGCAAAAATCTCAGAGCCTGACCCTGGCTTCTTTTCCTTAGACTGCCCTTTAACAGAATTCCCAGAAATGTATTCCATTAGAATTAGAGAGGTGGTGGGCTAGTGACGGATCTGCAGGCTGAGAAACTCAACCTTGCTTTCTCGTGGGGCTAGGGGAAGGGAAGACTTCATAGTGGTGTGTGTATCATCTTGTTCTCATCAGAAGCAGGGCTCACCCTGCTAGAAATGTAAAGCAATACGCTCCTCATTTTAACAAAGGCATGGCTGGTGGCATAGCATTTACTTACAGTCTACTCTGTGCCATGCACAGGGGCTTTAGCATTAGACTCTGTGTGTCCTAAAGAATATACAAGCCAGGAACTGTAGAGAGGGAAGCTCATACTTTTCACTGAATTTTGTAGACTGGTGCTGAGTAACAAACAGCAAGGGCTGGACTGTGGAGCCAGACTGCAAGTCTAGCTATGCTAACTGCTATGATTTGGACAAAAACATCAGAAGTATGGAAGAAGGTGTCTGTTAATCAACCCTTATGGGAGGACCAAGTAAGTCACCTGGGGACGTTGACTTTCTGTCTGTTCAAGAAAGAAGAGAAGCCTGGCAGTGGAAAGCAACTCGGAAAAGAACAAATGGTAGAGTATATTCTGTGGTGTGGTAATCTGAGTGTGCTTTTGGGGACATTTCTGGTTCACTCTGGTGTGAGTGTATGTGTGTGTGTGTGTGTGTGTGTGTGTGTGTGTGTTAATTTCAGAGGACCAGGATGGGTGTTGTTTCTTCTCAGACATAATCCACATTGTTTATTCAAAATGATCTTACCCCGTCCCGAACTAACAAAGCAAGCTGAGTTGAGTAGTCTGCCTAGTGAGTCCAGAGTATCTGCCTGTTTCTACTTCTCCAGCTCTGGTGTTTCCAGCATGTAGCATCACACTGGCTTTTGTTTATGTGGGGTCTGGGGATAAAACTCAGGTTCTAATGCTTGTAAGGTAAAAATTTTCTATAACCCTCTGTTTGGGTTGGTTTTAAAAGGTGTGTGTGTGTGAGAGAGTGTGTGTGTGTGTGCGCGCGCGCGCTCGCTCGTGTATGTGTGTATGTGTGTGTGCGTGCAAGTATATGTGTGTGTTGGGGAGGACCTGGTGTAGCTTGTGAGTGAACCTACCCTCATTGCCAGTGTTAGAATTCAGCACAGTGATCTTTCAGGATCTTTCTCATGCACCCAAATCTCCCTGCAGTGATGCCTAGCTCCACCCACTCACCTGGTGACTACTGTTAACAGCACAGTTACAAATCTGCTTTCTGTTTTATATGCACAGGAAAGGACAGTCTAGTGGCAGGTGTTCAGAGGAGAGGGTGTTTATATTTGTGTCTGATTAGTGCTAGAATCATGTTATTTCCTCCCCCACCTGAAATGGGTCTTACTATATAATCTGTTTTGGCCCCAGACCTGAGATCTTCTGCCTTAGCCCCTCCAGGGTTAAGATTACAGATCTCTGCTAAGTGTGAGAACAGAGATAGCTCAGATCCCTACCCATCTCCCTAATCTGAGGGCCATGTTCCATAGACAGAGCTTTGGTCCTTAAAGCTGTTGGCCTGTATCTGTTCTGGCATCTACCCATTAATTATACCAGTTAAAATATAGCAATCTTTCCACACTTAATATTTGAGTAATTCCAATTTTCCTTAATTCAAGAATAGGGCTTCATTGTTGAAGTATTTCAGGTATCCCCAGAGGCCTGGAAACAAGGCATCCTCAAGGAAGCATTTCATAAGTGCTCCAGCAGGCCTGAGAAGAACGACTGTCTAATGAGGGGCTAGTTAACCTTCCTTCCAGAAGGCAATTAGTTTTAAGGATTGATCTGGAGTTGAGCCTCAGTGTGGTTGCTGGCTCCTGTCTGATTGAGAAAGAGTGATGTAAGACAGTGCTGTTCTTCAGCATGTCAGCCTGTGATGTGGGGACCAGCCTCACTGCGCTGAGTCTGGCATTTATCAGCTATGTGTGTGACTGGATGCAAGCCATTGTTCTGCCTAGATTAGATTTCTGCTTTGTAAAACCAGAAAACCACCTGGGTGGGGCTGCCTGGCTTGTGTTCCCCGAAGTACTCATTGGTGAGATGTTACAGAGATGTTAGGATAGCAGCAGGCTGGAAGTGAGGATTCCGTAACACAGTACAAACGGCAGGCCGGATGTGCAAAGGTTCCTGACCTTTAAGGCGCCAGCTTGTGGTAGATACAACCAGAGAGGAGGGGAGTGGGTCCCTGTTTCAGGGAGAAGGTCCCCAGTGAGGGGTCAGGCTGGACTGGGTTTTAAAAACACTTTAGTCCCTCTCTTAATGTATTGGCCCAATGCCTGGGCTTGTCACATCCCTCTCTTCCGAATCATTGGGATAATAGAAACCCAACCTGCCTCACAGTTGCTAAGAAGGTTAATTGAGAAACTGCCTGGGAAGGATTTAGCATACAATTATTATGCACTGAGTATTTGCTATTGTCATTAAATCTTGTGAAAGACAGTTTGAAAGGCATTAAATTAGTCGTTCTTTCAATGTCCTTGGGGACTTCTGGGGAACCCTTTTAGGAAGGGTGCACCCCATAAGTTTTCTACTCTCTTCTTTCTTTCTTATTTGTTGTCTCTCTGATTAGATTTAAAAGTAAAACAAAAAACAAGTAAACAAAACAAAACAAACAAACAAAACAACCTAAGGCCAACACATACTCCATGCCTTCTGACTAACTCATTAAGCAAGGCTGATTTTAGCCTTTGTCCTTGAGAAACTCTTGGTTTTGTTGAATTTTCTATTAACCAAGTTTGCTTGTTGACAGTCTCAGACATGTGTAATAAATACACTGTGATTACTCCCACTGCCTGGCCTCTCTCGTCTCCCCTCCCAATAGTTCAAACCACCCTCCTTCCCTAGAAATCCTTCTCACATCACATCATTTTGTTTTGTGACCTACAGTTCCAACCAGCGTTCACTTGTGTAACTATGGTTTGGAATATCCATTGAAGCCCAGTTGGTATATAACAGAAAACAGCGACACACTACTTCCTAGACTCTATCAGTAGCTGCTAGTTCAGAAAGAGGATCAGGGCTCTATGAGCCCCCCTCTAATCCATAACTGACCACAGCCAGGTTAGTCTTACTCACTGTAGGAACTGTGAGGAAAAGCTGGAAGGTTTCTTCCTAACCAAGAAAGGCCACTATTTTTAGGCAAGTGATGATGGAGGGGCTCTATCCTTGGGCCACGTCATCATTGTTGTATAAGTTGTGGGGTATAGGAAGCAGAACTTAACTTCCAGCCTGCTAGCGGGCCAATCTTCATGACTAGAAAAGTTCTTAGAAAAGGAAAATAAATGGCCTTGCAAGGAAGAGTTACATTTGGGGAGTCAGGCCATGCATGCAACTGGTTTCCAGGCTGACTGTCCAACACAACAAACAGTCACTTGTACAAAGCATGTCATTCACTGGAGCCAGGCAGACTCAAGCATCTTCAACACAGAGAAAATGATGACTTTGTTGACTGAGGAATGGGGAGGGGAATTAGCCAGAAGCAGAGCTCCAAACAAGATCCTCTGGTTTATAAACAGTACACTTCTCTGATGTAGATGCTGTTGACTAATGGCACCGTGTCTCCCAGCCTCTCCAAGTAACTGAGAATAGAAGCTCAAGGGAACCACTGCTCTAACAAAGGTTTCTTAGAATGCAGTGTCTAATCTGTTGTTTTCTTTGGAATGGAAGAAAATGCATCTGGACAATAGGTTTTGGCTCTGATGTGGTAGGATGTGGTACATGTAATGTCTTGGAACTGAATTGTTTGTTTCTTTAAAGGACTTTGGTCAGTGTGGTAGCTACTGACGGAGTCGGGAGCAAGAGACAGCCTAGGGACTTTAGTGTCTTTTAAGCATTTGCTCTCTTGGTGAATTCCTCGGGGAAGTCTTTTACTTGTTCTCTCTCTCTCTGTGCCTCTCTGTCTCGATGTCTCTCTGTTTTTGTCTCTGTATCTCTGTGTGTGCATGCATCTCCCCCCACCTTCTATGTATGCATGTGGAGGCCAGAGGTTGCCATTGAGTATTTTGCTCGATTGCTCTCTACCTTATTCCCTGAGACACTGCCTATCACAAAACCAGTCAGTAGTTCACTAATTCAGCTAGGCTGTCTGGCCATTGATTTCAGGGGATCCTCCTCTCCTCACCCTTGCCCCACACCAGGGTTATGTCACCACTCTTCACTGCCTGGCTTTTATGTTAGTGCTGATGATGCGAGCTTAGGCTTGCCACTTTAAGCTCATGCTTGCCACTTTATGGACAACAGCATCTCCCACTTGCCAGGAATTGTCTCAGTAACAATACATCACCAAGAACAATATAGAATTGAGAAGAATAGGAATTTAATGGGGAGACTGTAGTGTGGAGTTCAGGATGAATGTAGGAATCAGAAAAGAGGTGTCCTGCTCACTCTCTTTATTCTCTCGGGGCTCGTGTAAAATAAGAAAGTTGCTTATAAAATGAGATACATATGTACCATTGTTTAAAATATCATTGAAATTTTGGAACTATGGCATAAAGATGGCTGACATAATTCTTTCAATGCTGTATTATGTTAGGAAGACACTGGGTATTGGCTCCCCTGTCTCCTGTATCATTCAGAGACAACTATTTCACTAAGTGCTAAGACTTAGTGACCCTGCATGCTGTCTTACAGTTCTTGGTCTTGGGAGACATAAATAATATCTCTGTGTTTGAAACTTTCACCACTAAGATTAGGATTTATTGATTTGGAAGGCATCAACACATCAGCTAGTTTTGTGCTTGGTCATCCTTATTGTCTTAACGTTAAATTACCTACAAAGACTTGGTACCTTAAAGGATTCTGAGATGGTCCTAATATTTTACAGGTTTTCTCATTTATGAGTAGTAAAATTTCTTGATCATATGACAGTCATGGTCTTACCTTTTGACAGTGGTCTGTTAGTGCTAGCACATGGCTTGTGACTATCCTGAGTGCTTCCTGAGGTAATATCTTCCAAGTGGATGTTGGATTCTATCTGATAAGGACTTTTACAGAAAGTCCTATAAATGTAAGTGATTGGGGGTTACTGGTTAATCTATTAGGTTACCTCAATTAAGCTCATAGCAATTCTAGGAGTGAACAGGGAGTGAGGATGGAGATAAGTGGAACAGGGTGAAGTCATAAGACGTCCAGAAAGAGCCAGTATTACATTCTGGAAAAAAGAAAACCAATCCTAAAACTATCCCACTTCTATAAATACCCTGATAATAATAGCTTTATGGTCCACCAAGTGACTTCATTTCCTTAGTCATTCTTTCTGTTAACAATTAGGGTCAACCTTTGAAGACCGTTATTATTTCTGGTCAACAAATGAAGAACAATTTGCCTATTCAGAATGGTCTGGAATATAGCCCTCAAGAGGTGGAAGGGGCTTCTAAATCTACCCTCATGTGATGCTCCGTTTTTCCCAATGATCATGGATGAAGCTTATTGAGTACTCCTTTGTTCCAGGCAGATATCTAGCATTTACATACTATAATACTTCATGTAAGAATTCTGCCAACCCTTTCAAAGAGATACTTTTTATTACCTTTATTTCTGAGTCTCTTCTTGAGGATCCAAAAGTATAAGTGACTGAGCCATGATGTTGTACCAGGCAGGTTTTGTTTTAACATGCACCTTTAGCCAATCTACTATAGAACATTCCATCAAAAATACTATACTTTATATACCAGGTCACACCCTTTATCTTGCATATTCTTTATAATGATCCCAGGAGGAAGGTGTTTTCCATTTTGCTCATGAAGAAAACAAGTCCATATAATGTCTTACTTCCTAGGACATAGTTCACTCTTGGATCATAGGAATCCAGGCCTAACTTTCTACCATATCAGAAGTCTCCAGACTCCAGGCAGCTTCAACTGAAGGTGTCCTTGGTTCTGGGAATCTGGGTATAAGAGGAGGGAATGCACATCTGTATGATCATGAGGTTCTAGGAAGGTTTGAGTAATGAGCATAGAATAGGGTTCAGGTCCAGTTTCCTTGACCTCAGGATTTCTACCACTTGCTCTTGTTTTGCTCAATAAACCAAAAGATGTTCAAGGTAACAGACGGACTTCAAGAACAGAAGGGAAGGTAACAGTCAGAGGAAGTGGATCAGAACCACGGGTTACATACATTCTGCCCTTTCCTAGAAGCCTGGGAAGGCTCTAGGTTGTTAATATTTAGTATAGCATCATGGAGCTGGAGCTTGATATTGGACCCAAATGGTGGAGATGGTGGTTTGGGGATATGGTAAAAATCTACTGCTCAAAATTGTCAGCACTTAACAAAAATAAGAGGTAAAAAAACTCCCTCCTTAACCAAGAAGGAAGTAATTTCTGGGTTTATTCCCAACTCTTGGGCTACCAGGAGGTTGATGGAGTTCATTCCACAAATTTAAATATATCTATTTCTGTTTCCATTTTCTGTTGCTGCCCAAATTTTTTTCCAGTCACCCGGGCCTCTAGAAATCCTCAATGTATATTCTAAGCTCCCCCCCCCATATTTATATAATCCTGAGAGAACTTCAAGCTCACAACTGGTTTGACTAGAGGTTCCATATTTCCTATAATATCCAGAAATAACAGCAGTTTTAATAAGTATTGTTATTCTTCATTACTTGTTCATACTATAGTCATGGATTCAACCAACATTGGATAAAAATATTGGATAGAAAGCTTTATGAGATAGCTCAGTGGTTAATAGACAGCCTATGCTTTCAAAGGTTCAGTTCCCAGAATCTACATGGAGGTTCACAATCATCTGTAACTTTAGTCCCAAGGGATCTGAGCCCTTTCTGGCTTCTAAGGAGGGCATGGGGCATAGGCATACATACAGGCAAAAACACCTATATATGCAATAAATAGCCTTGGTGCTGAGAGAGTGGGAGATACGTTGGATTTCAGGAGGCTTTCTGGCTGTCCAGGCAAGTCAAAATGGTAACTTCTAGGTTTAGTGAGAGACCCTATCTCAAAGATTAAGGTAGAGCATGATAGAGAAAGACAAGTGAGTGTACCCATTCTCCCATTAATCCCTACACACCACACATGCCTATAACACACACGGACACACACACACACATTTGTGCACACCCATATTTCTGAGCTGGAGATCCAGTTTACAGAAGACCCTGGCTCCTATTCCAGCATCACCTATAGGTGTTGTTACACATGCTGAAAAACTCTGCACTCAAGAGGTAAGAGCAGGAGGATCAGAAGTTAAAAGTCATTTTGAGCCACAAAAGGAAATTTGTCTCAAAAATCATTAATATTCAGGATGTAAGAATTTCCCCACATTATGAGAAGCATCATCTGACTCTGAACAACTGTAGCAGGTTCGCAGGATAATTTCAACCCATACAAACCAATTGAAAAAGAGGGAAAACAGGCTTTCCACAGAAGCCCAAATCAGGCATGGTAGGCACCAGCTTTGTCATCCACCAGTTGTGATCCTAATCTGTTACTTCAAATAAGATTTTAATAAACAACACACAAAGTTTTCCACCCATAGAATTCTCAGCACTAGATCAACAGAGCTAATCTCAGTTTGTTTAGTCTGTGAAAGTTCAGCCTCACTACACAGTTCAGTGAAAGGATATCAAGATTGAAGGGACTTATTCTCATCTATGCTTATCTCTCGAGAACTCAGAATGCCCAATGTGGAGACCATAGGAGCCCATTGTCACACACCAGCAAGGAGAGAAGGGGATGGGAGAAAGAGGAGGGGAGGGTGAGGAAGGGAGAGAGGGAGGGAGAAAAGGAGGGAGACAGGATGAAAGGGAGGAAGGGAGAGACAGAGACACAGAAAAACACACACAGAGAAGGAGAGAGGGAGAGAGGAAAAGAGGTAGATAGGGAGAGAGGGGTAGAGAGAGGGAGAGGGGGAGGGAGGAAGAGAGATAGAGAGAGATTGATGAAAAGAAGGCCCAGAATGCCTGTCATGTGTCCCATAAGAACTACTAAGTCTTACCCACTGTCATGTTCTGAGACAGTTACTTCAAGGCCTGTTGAGTGGTGGAACCCTCTAGAATATTCCCTGTATTCACTTGTTCCATATTTGGGAAAACAGGATTCTTTTGGCCATGGCCTAAAGCTTTCCCTTGGGGATTTCCCAGAACCTGGGGAGGTGAGTGAGAAACAGAGCAGAAGATGGAACAGAGAATAACAATTCTTGATTGAAAGTGACAAAGATAAGAGAGGGAATTCATTTTGCAATGAATTAGGCAAAAAAAAAATCAAGATGCAAATGAACACTGTCATATATGATAGTCTGTCCCCACATTCCTAGGCACACTGCCCTTGGTCTGCTTCCATTGGGGCACGGGAGATCTGCCCGAGGAAGAACTGACCAGTTCTTCAGAAAAGAGTAAGTCCATACTTAGAGTATAAATAGTGTGCAGTGAATGGTTTCACCATCATTACCATCATCATCATCATCATCATCAGCAGCAGCAGCAGCAGCAATCTCCTCCTCCTCCTCCTCCTCCTCCTCCTCCTCCTCCTCCTCCTCCTCCTCTTTCTCCTCCTCCTTCTCCTACTACTGCTACTACTACTTTTGGTCTTTAACTTTGGAGGTAGCTTACTTCTTTTTTCAATTATTGGGACACTTCAGATAATGGAAGTCTACATCTTTGTCAGGGTTCATGAGGTCCTTATGTAGAGGAGTGAGAGAAACCTTCTTAGTAAGACCATTTCCCCCAAACATTGCACTTCTTAAGAAAATAATAAAAAGCAGTGGTTCACCATGCAGCTTGCAGACATGGAACTCATATGAGCCCAGGTGTATTATCTCCTTCTAGATGGGCCTCTCATCCTCTTCAGCCTAGAGCTGGGGAGCTATGGGGGCCACCATTAACCTCAAGAAGGACAGGGGTCTCAGTCAGTGGCAGCCTGGAGAAGAGGCAGCTAGCCAGCAACATTCTGGGGGAAAAGGAAGGGCCGTGGCTTCCTTGTATCTGATTAGGAGGACAATTACTGTGTTTGTCACTTAAACTTGCAAGCTAGATCTCTGCCAGGGAAGGTGTGAGACTCCTGAGATCACAGTTGTCAGACTTCCTGAAAACATTCCTTTTAGGTAAGGGCAGTCCATGTACTGTGAGTGACACAAGGAACTTAGATTCAGCCTCACTGAGGTAGAAACAGCACATAGAAATTGTGTGTACCTCTTCTAGCAATGTCTACCTCCCCACACAACCCCTGGAATATGATAGATTGAGTGCTTGCTTAACCAAAGTAGAAAGTTGTATATTTGTTTTCCAATCTTTCCACTCTTTTTTTAATAATTTCACTATTGTTATTAGATAGGGAAAATGATAAGACCTTCACCCAACGTTTGGCAGTTCTTACAAAGTCCTGAGATGAGAGATATTAAGAAAGAAGAGATGATCCAGACAGATCAGTCCTCTCTCCTGTGCCCTCAAAAGAACCCTTGAAAGTACATGCCCTATATGTGGTCATCAAAAGTCTCCTGTGTCTTCCAAAGACTGGGAGATTGAGGTCACCTTGACAAAAGCGTTAGGGCAAGGTGCAAAGTCCCAACCATAGTGCTGAGAGATTTGTTGCTGAGCGACCAGCTGTGTGAGACAGTACATGGAAAATCTAGGAACTCAGTGGTCCAAACCCTGGACGCAGACAGTTTTGTTTAACTTTCTATTGGCAGGGTACAAACTATGGAGATGGAGGGAGAAAGAAAGCCAGCCTCTTTGGCTGCCAGCAGCTTGCTGATAGCCCATGTTTACACACTGCAGTATCCAAAGCAGGTCCAAAAATCTTACTTCTGAGATACCCCCACTAGATTGATGGGATAAGGTTTTTAAGACTAAACTCAGATTTTCCTTTGGGCTCAGGTGCCTTTGAACTAGCTACCCATGCTGCAAAGGCTAATACGAAAAGAGAAATGTGCAAAGCAGGGAGGGTCCTCTCATTGGTCCCACCCTTAGCCTTTGTTTAGAGCAGTGGTTCTCAACCTTCCTAATGTTGCAACCCCTTAGTACAGTCCCTCATTAATACAGTTGTGGTGGTCCCCCTCACCATAAAATTATTTTTGTTGCTCCTTTATAACTGTGGTTTTGTTACTGTTAGGAATTGTAACGTAAATATCTGATTTGCAGATAGTCTTAGGTAAGCCCTATAAGAGGGTCCTTCACCCCGCAATAGGATTTCGACCCACAGGCTGAGAACTACTTACTGCTCTACAGGGTTTGAGCCTATGTTTGTATGGGATTTGCAAAGCTAAAGCAGCCCAGGTTAGACTCAAACTTTGTGCACAGTGGATGACAATGAGCTCACCTTGCCTCCTCTCCTGAGTGCTGGGGCTGTAAGTCTGTAGCACCTCTCATGATGAATGTAGCACAGAGAATTGAACCCAGGGCTTTCTGAGTGCTAGGCAAACACTTTACCAACTGAACTGCTGCATCCCTACCCCCAAATCCCCCAGAAGACTTAAAAAAAAAAGACAAGATTTTATACTATAGCCTGTAGCCAGCCTAGTCTGAAATTTATGCTAATCTTCTTGTTCCAGTTGTCTCATGAGCAAGATGACAGGTATGATCTATCATACTCCACTTGAGGATTTGTTGCTGTTTAGGGAAGTCCTGAGGATTTGAATCCAGAGCCTCATGTAAGCTAGGCAAGCCCTCTACCAGGGATCTACAACCCTAGTCTACACCCTGGCATTTTCTAGTGGATCTTTGGAGATCCTTCCATTCCCACAGGGTGGGCACTGGCTATGGAGGGGACTCATGGAGGTGGAAGCTAACTTGGTACTTCTGATCAATGCCCAAGTGCTTCCTCATCCAGCACAGCCCTTTCCGAGGGTCTTTTTTCTTCCTTGGTTATGACTTGTAGCTTTGGGGGCAAATAGAGCACAGCTATACAACCCTTGCTATGAACCAGAAGTTATCTGACTCCCTTGAGACTCTTATCCAAGCAGCTTGGGGGAAGTGAAGAGAAGCAAAAATAAGATCTTTTTATGGGATCCCTTCCTCCCCCGCACCCGCACTTCCTAAATGAGTGTTCCTGGGCCTGATGTCTTCAGGTTACGCATGGAGTCTAATTCATTTCATGGTTCTTAGATTTCATCTCTTCATAAACTTTGTTTCCAATGTAAACTATAGTCTTAAGATTATACCTGCTCATTATACCTTCCAGTTTAGTGAAACACTTGTGAATTCAGTACTGTGCTATCTTACAAATATAATTCTATAGGAATATAATTGTGTGTGTTTTCTAATTTTCAGAGTAACATGCTTCTATTTGGCACTAGCTTAGGAAAGGGGGAGCTGGAGAAAATCAAACAGGAAGGTTTTAAATCTTGTCTGTCTGAATCTTAATATCTTGAAAGGAAACATGCTGTCTAAATGTGTTTTGTGGCCCAGTTATTAAAAGTTCACAGGCTTCACTACGCAAATGTCTCCTGCCAGGAACCCTGAGCTTAAACTGTAGGCTAGCTCATTGACAATGGAAGCACATGCAGACATGCGTGCAGACACACACAGACAGACACACACACACACACACACACACACACACACAGAGAGAGAGAGAGAGAGAGAGAGAGAGACAGAGACAGACAGAGAGACAGAGACAGAGAGACAGAGTGAGAGACACACAGAGAGACACAGAGAGAGAGACAGGGACAGAGACAGAGAGGAGAGAGACAGAAACAGAGACGCTTAAATCAACATCAATGCCTCATTGACAAAATAACAGTGTTTCAGTGTGGTGCTTTTAGTGAGGTGCTTTTCTGGTTTCAAAGGGCGCCCTTCTCATAAATGTCTCCTCTTCTCTTTGCTGATATACATATATTTTTAAATGAACACTAAATACAGTTTTTTGAGCCACAAGATTTCTTCCTTCCCTTGACTTCTCCACTGCATAATGGCCTAGTTGTACACTAGGTAGAGTTGGCTTCTGTTTGTGAGAAAGCCATAGATCCTTAGAGCTGCAAGGATCTTACGGAGTTAATAGGTTGATTTTTTTTTCTAAGCCAACTTTTATAAAAACGGAAATTAGATCAAAGCATGGTGGCTCATGCCTACAATCCTGCACTGAGAAGGCACAGGCAGATTGATCTAAGTGAGTTTGAGACCAGCCTGGTCTACATGGGGAGGGGGCCATCTATGTTTCAAACAAACAAAAGCTAAAGAGATGGCTTGGTGGGGGGTAAAAGCTTTTGTCACACAAATGTTCTAACCTGAGTTAGATTTTGGGAATCCCTGATCGAAGGAGAAACCAATTCTCAAAAGTCTTCCTCTGCCTCCCATATGTGGGCTGGAGCATGTGCACTCTTGTACACACACACACACACACACACACTCAACACAACCACCAACACACCACATACACACTAATAGTGATAAATAAAATAAGTGAAAAATAAAAACAAGAGAAAAAAGCCAACCACCCAAACAACCAAGAAACAAACATTAGGTGTCCATTCACTTGCAAATAACTCACTGTGGAGGCTTCACCTTTGAAGCTCACTAGACAGGACTCAAGTGACAAACCAAAACTATAGTTATAGAGCCCAAGATAGTTTGCAGAAAACGTCATGTACAATTGTTACATGCTCTTGGAGAACTTAACTTTTGCTTCTGTATAGTACCCATTACGGTGGGCTCAATTTCCTGCCCGTACTGATCTTTAGCAATGCCTTTTCCTAGATTACAAGTTTTAAGAGGGCAGACTCCCTGGAGTTTGTTTATTTTCTATAGCCAGTCCCCAGAACAACGCTGTGTACACAGTAGCTCCTTAAAACACATACTGGTTTAGATAGTCCCTTCAATAGCGCTCTCAGTTTTTGCCTTCTTTCTATACTTCTTGGTATCCAAAGCTAATAGCTGAGACGGTCCTCGACTATGGTGTTAGACAGTCCCCTTCTGAGCCCTGGTGAGCTGTCCCTTCTCCTCCCAGGTTGTTCCACCAGCCTTTCTCTCCTACTGGACTCTACCAAGTGGTTTCATCTCTCCTGTGAAACTTTTACCTCTAACCTCTTCAGCTGCTGGACTCTGAATGTAGACAAATGGAACTGTCCTTTATCTTTTTTGAAACTGGATCCCCATTTATGGTGTCTCCATCTGTCTAGGTACCTGGCTCTAGTGCCAAATCCCAGCCATCCACTCAAGGCCAATCAACTTGGAAAGAACTGCTCTCCTCGTTTCGGAGTTGGAAATTTCCTTACAGAGTGGTTCATTCTACCTCATGCCATTGCTTGCATGCCTGTACCCAGGCCTTAAGAGAAGCTGCCTGGACAGGAAGGCTCATTCCTTTGCTGTCTTCTGGAAAGTGACTCACAGGATAGGGAAGAGCAGAGCACATTTCTGTAGTGAGACTCTGTTCCAGGCTTTTCCATGAAATAGAATATATACAAGTATCGGGAAATTGTGAAATCCTAGGCCAATCCATGAGCTTTGTTAAACTGTGCAGACTTTCCCTGGCATTGCTGGTCTTGGCGTGTCACTTTGGAATATTTCTTTACCCTCTCCCACTACCGATTACTCACAGAGTGCTGGAGAAGTTCTATGAGTGTTGGATCTTGTGGCATTCAACATAAACCCTGGAATCTACTAATGCCACCTACATAACTCCAGCAAGCACTTGCTGCCCTTTTGATCTCAGATTTTTCCATTTTAATTATACTTTCATATTTTTGGACACAGGATCTCATATATCACAGACTGGCTCTGTAGCTGTAGGTAACCATGGACTTTAGACCTTCTTCACCTTCTGGATGCTGGGATTACATGTCTGGACCACCATATTCAGCTTGATTATATGCTTTGTGTAATAGTGTTGAGAATAAAACCTAGGACCATCCATGTATGATAGTCATACAACCCCTACTACTGTCAAATCCCCCGGTCCTTTTCATCTTTAAAAGTGAATTATAGTCTTTATCAGCTCTATGGGATGGATGTTAAGAATTACACATGATAATACATGTAAGATGTTTTGGAAAACACAAAGTATTTTGGTGATCAGGGAGAAATCAAACATCAGCTGTTTACAGAACCCCGTCTTCCTTCTTTGTGGACTTTGGTATTCTACATACCATCTGTGTGACTATCAACTTATTTATAGTTTCACAAATCACTTCTTGAAAACTTGTTTCTTGAAAAATAACTTTACCCATGAAGTGTATTTAAAATAGAAAGCAGCCATAGACATAGCAAATGGGAGCCGGCGAGCAGGTTCAGTGGTGAAAAGCCCTGGCTGCTCTTCTAGAGGACCTGAGTTCGTTTCCTAGCACCTACATGGTGGCTCGCAACCATCTGTAACTCCACTTCTCAGGGAAACCCAAGTCTCTTTTCTGGCCCCCAGTGGATGCGAAGCATGCAATGATATTCAGACATGCAGGTAGACAAACTACTCATATACACAAAAATTAAAAATAGATAAATCTTTTTAAAAATGCAGCAAATAATGGAACAGCTTTGTTAAATTCTGATTATATGAAATTACCTTCTGAACACTTTGAGTCTATGCACTGTGACTTTAACATAGATCTGGGTAAGTGTTTGAGAAGTCAGACATTTTAGTATTGGAAGGAGATTTTCTCCCTGACAGACTCAGAAGGATTTGAGATCTGAAAAGGGAGGAAGGTTCTGGCCAATATTCATGTCTGTGTATTGACTGAGTTCAATCCATGACCAAATTCATGAACTAGACTTCAGAACTTTGAAAGCACTAGGAAAGGAGGGAAGACCTAGAGTTGAATTTCCTATCCTTAACCTTCATCAATGATTGAGCCTACAACTGAAGCAAGTATTTCATCTCTCTGAGCCTTACATTACCCTCTGTAAAAGCCAGTTCTTATAAAAATAAGGGAAACTATGGCCTGTACAATGAAATGGATGTCCCACTGCCTACGCTACATGAGAGGTCAATAGACTTTATGCTAGAACAAGGGCTCTAGTTCAGCCTTTCACATGGAGAGGAGCACAGGGTTGAGGAGCCTGGGCTCTGAGGAATAGGCTATGGCTGATAATTAACTAAGAAAATGGTTTGGTGACAGTTCTTTAGTAGAAAGACAAGAGGGCTCTTGCCTAGATTATATGAGTCCTGAAGTACAAAAAGTAGAAAAAAATAAGACAATGAAAGTAATTACTTGTAGCATTTAAAGTTTTTTGGTATGTGTGTGTGATGGGTGTTTATGGATGTGTAGGTGTGTGTGTATGTGCGTGTGTGTGTCTGTGAGAGAAAGAGAAAGAGAGAGAGAGCACAGAGGACAGAGGACAGAGGATACCTATCCTACAGCGTCATATCTCAAGTACTGTCCACCTTATGTTTGAGATAGGGTCTCTCATTAGCCCCCGACTTTCCAAGTAGGCTATGGTAGCTGGCCAGCAAGCCCCAGAGATCCAGTTGTTTCTACATCCCCAGTGTGGGGATTATAAGAGCATGCCAACGTGCCTGTTTTTTGTTTGTTTGTTTTGTTTTTCTTAAAGCATGGGTTCTGCGTATTGAACTCAGGCTCTCATGCTTGCACTGCACCAGATGAGTGATCTCTGCGCCCCACACTTTTTAAAGTAATATTTAAAAACCTCAACTAGCAGAGCCATTTCACCCAGCAAAAATTTAAATGGAGTTATCCATGCTTTTAAAATACTATCCACCATGGTCAGTGTGGTATTGAAGGCTTGGCTAAAGATATAAAGCACTAAGCCGCGTTGATACTAAGTATTTTTTTTTTAAGGATGGAATGCCAGCTCAGAGTCTTCATGATAAAAAGAAATACTATGGTCCAGAGCCTTCTTAACATCTGTACTTCAAAGACTCTGCAATTGGCAGTGATTCTAATGTTTCCCTAGGCTTGGTCAAGGTGGCCACAGAAAGACAAACGTCCACAAATCCTCACAGATGGAACTTTTCCACTGGCCTATTTTGGTATAAATATTCATCAAGGGCTAGAAAATTAAACTAGATATGGGTCTGAGCTAGAAGTGGCTTGGCCTCAATTTCAGCCAGCTTTCAGTCATCCCTCAGGAGGGCCAGATCTGAGATGTGACTGCTGTTGTTTGGAGACCAGGGCCAACTGTCTCCCCAGCCTATGGAACTCCCTGGTTTGTTCTCAGGGAACATTTGGCTGGAGAGCAGGGGACCGCTGGATTCACAGGAAGGTCTGGGTTGGTTCTTTGGAAACCGGAAATATATCAAGGTGTGGCTCATCTGCATCCTGCAGCGATTGCTTTGGAAGAGAAATTTGGGGGAAGATAATCAGACTTCTATTTTTGACACATTCTTCTTAATTTTTGACACATTCGTCAAAAATTCTGAGTCTGGTTTGGAATGCTTCTCACTTCAGTTTTCTTTAGGTCTTAAGATGTCTTGGGTACCACTGAGGGTAGACATCAAGGTGTCTGTCTCCCTCTACCCCTGCTTCTCACTTCTTTGCTGGCTCTGGTTTTGGCTTATCAATGTAAGGGCCTATGAGTCAACAGCACAGTCTCACGGGGCCCCGCAGAGGAAAAGAAGGGTCTTCTTTCTCTCTTTCACATCTGTATCATATTATCCATCCTTATGTTCTATTCTCCTTCTTATCCTCTCAGAAATGACTGTGTATGTCAGGAGAGGGGGCAAAGCTGCTGTTTCCTTACTCTATTAATCTGTCTTTTTCTTAGTTCCTGCTTGCCTTACTCTCTCCTTTCCATTTACCACACTGCTGAGCCCTTCCTGTGTATCTCAATAACAAGGAGCACACAGCGGAAAATGAGGCGGGGAGTTTCAGCACAAACAGGATATTGTGGTGCAGGAATTAAAACAAGCAAGACAACAATGGCAGATGTCCCTGGACCACTCTAAAGGTAACACATGTGCTCAGTAGGAAAGCAGATGAGTGTTAGGAGTTCAGAAGACAAAGGGCCTGTTCTAAATTGCAAGCATCATGGAAAATGGGTGTATGGAGAATAAGGCCTTCTCTGCAAGTAGGGGTGTGTGCAAAAAGTTCTGTTTGGGGAAACAGTGGCAGATCACTCAGAGGAGGCTGGATTCTGTCAGGTACATGACTGAAGAGGGACCATCAGAGAAATAGTAATTCTGTCTTAATAGTAGGGAGCTCTAGAAGCCCCAGCAGCAGCTCCTTGAGACAGACTTCTGTATAATGTGGCATCCACCAGGCTGCTACAAGAACGTAGCCTTCAGCCTCACTGTCCCCTGATCATCTATTCACAGATACATCTTCTTTATTCTTAAATGCCGTGTCTTCAAACCTTTAGCAGAACTTCAAAGTAAAATTTATACAGAGCTTTCCCATGTTGTTATCTGGATGTATATCTGCATGTGCGTGTAAGTGTGTTTGCCACGGTGTTCGTGTGGATGTTTGAGGGCAGCCTTGTGTACTGATCTTCATCTTTCACCTTTGAGACAGAGCCTCCTGCTGCTCCCTGCTGCATTTGCTAGACTAGTTGGGCAGCAAGCTTCTGGTTCTCCTGGATCCAACTCCCACCTTCCAGAAGAGTCACAGTGATTGCAGATGTGTGTGTTACTGTGCCTGGCTTTAGAGTTTAAAAATATTCAAAAAATCTCAAGTATTCCCTTGATTACTTTGTATGTGTATTCCCTAGAACCACTATCAGATAAAATACAGAAACCTTACATTCCACAA
Source organism: Grammomys surdaster (assembly GCF_004785775.1). Taxonomy (NCBI): domain Eukaryota; kingdom Metazoa; phylum Chordata; class Mammalia; order Rodentia; family Muridae; genus Grammomys; species Grammomys surdaster. The sequence goes on from NW_021620588.1 coordinate 2,183,783, forward strand.
AGTTCTCAAGTGCTCCTTTCTTGGCAATAACCACTTTTTAGAAAGATAACTACTATTCTGTCTTCTATCCTTGTAAACTTCTTTCCACTCTGTTCAGAACATTATACAGGAGGAATTTTATGGTATTATATAATTTTGCTTCTTAATTCCTCTTTTCAAAATGTTTAAGACTGCCCAGGTGGTTGCATACATTAAATTAAAAAAAAAGACTTAGTTTCTGTTATCTAAATATCCATCCTCATGTTGATGAAGATTTGAATTGCTTACAATCAAGGACTGTTGTAGATAAAAATCATTCCAGACACTCTTGTCTAAGTGTTTACGGTAGAAACCCATGGTCCTTTCTCTTGGACATATACAGAAGAGTAAAACTGTTATAGGGTAGACAGATATTAAACCCCATGAGAAGCTACCAGCAGCTTCTAGTTGTAGTATCATTTTTATATTCTCCCTGGCAATATCATGTGGCTTCTAGTTGCTTCACTTCTTTCCCAGACTTGGTAATGTCTATCTTAACTTCAGCATTCCACTGAGTATCCAACACAATCTCATTATGCTTTTACTCTGTATTTCTTGGAGAAATAATGATGTCAATCCCCCTTGTCTTCTCCTACAAGCAATTTAAGCCTCTTCTTTTGTGATGTACCTGATCCAGACTTCATTTTTAGGGACTGGAGATATTGCTTAGTGATTTAGAGCACTTGTTGCTATTGCAGAGGACCCAGGCTCAGGTCACAGCACCTACATGGTAACTCCACAACTATTTGGAACTCCAGCTCCAGGAGATATGATGCCTTCTTCTAGTCTCTGCAAGCATCTGTATGTGCATGGTACAACACTGATATGCAGGTACCCATAAACATGTTTAAGTAAAATTATTTTTTAAAGTTAGTCATTAAGAATCAGTTTGTGGGAGATTTCTATATATTCTGGAAACAACTCTTTATCAAAAGCATCTACGTGTACAACACTTGGAAAACTTTCTCTTTGTGGGCATACTTTCCCCTTTGGGTGGTGTCTTTTAGTAAAAGCAAGGTAATCTTGAGGAATAGTTCTCTCATTTATTTATTGCATACTCCTTTCAGATGAGAAGTGACAGAGGTACCATCTTGATCATGGTGTCACTGTTCTTAGCATTTCAGATGGCAATAAACTAGGACAACTCTGCAATTAAGAAGTATGTTGGCCAGGGACTTGGGAGATGACTTAGTTGGGATGATGTTTACCATGAAAGTGTGAAGTTTTGATTCCTAGTACACACATAAAAAATCTGGGCTTGATGATATATGCTTCTAAGCACTGAGGAAGTAGAGACAGTATTCACTGACCTACATGTGCATACATATGTACACACACACACACACAACACATACACACAAACACGAAACCCCCATACACTCATGCACAAATTTGAACTCACATTTGAATAAACACATACTTGAATACAGACTTGAACACACACACAGACACACAGACACACACACACACAGACACACACACACATGAACACACACACACATGAACACACATAAACACCAGAACAACCTCTATACTATTGCTACTACTATGCTTTAATAAGATTTCTTCTTTTCTTCCTTAGTCTTCTCAGATTTTGTGTACATAGCTTCCCCACCTTTTTGTTAAACTGGGAGCATCAGTGCTGAGTTTTCTTAAGTATTCCCCAAGAGTGTGGGAGGTTTTCCCTTGTTAAGTCACCTATCATCCTCTATCCAGCTTTTTCATCATAAAAGTCCTTTTCCAAGAACAGGATTGTTGGTGATATATCAGTACATGAGGATGGATGGAGAGAACGTCCTTCCCACACGGAGAAATGATACAACTCACAAAAGTGGTCTCTGGACCAAACTTAAAGGAAGTCTGGGGCCCATCTCCCTCAGCTGAGGACTTGTGCTAGGGCTCTGAGAACTGGGTAGTAACCCTGGAAATGGAAGTCTCAGCTTTTCACCTGACCAGTGTGGAAGGCTTGGCAGAACTGGAAATGGACTCTTAGGAAACAACTGGCCATTCGATCTTGAGCTGACCATTGAAGCAGAGAGAGCTGCTCGGGAAAAGCTGCAGAGACAGAGTTTCTAGCTCAAGAGAAGGAAGAACTATTTAAGGATGAGTGATGTTAACAAACAAACAAACAAACACAAAACCAGGTCTATTCAGGAGGCGAAAATATTCTTATCACTGCTCACTTTATTTTGTATTGAAGGTTATGGCCATGAAAGTTAGGGAAAAAAGTGTTTTGTTTTTGAAGCAGGGTTTTATGTAGCCCAGGTTGACCTCAAACAGCTATTTAGTTGGACTTTCATCTCTCCCACCTGAGCCACCACACCTTGTTGATGCAGTGCTAGGAATAGAAGCCACAGCTTTAGGGATGCAAAGTAAGCGTATGGCTAACTGAGCCACACACCTAAATGCTATGGTACCTGATTTCTCTGTGTCCTCTTCCTCCTTGTCTCAGTGCTGGGGATGAACCCAGGGCCTTGTCCATGCTAAATAAATAGTCTCTCACTGAGCTACATTCCTGATCGATTAGCACATCTACCAACTAGCCTTGGGATCTTGAACAAGTCATTAGGCCATGCTGGGTCTGTGACCCTGCCCATTCAACATGAAAGCTGAGACTCTCTAAGGACGTTCCTATCCTTCAAAAATTAATTTTAATTGTTTAAATGCAGAGCACAAGCATTATTCAAATAAGAATGCAGTGATTTCCCCTGTGATGGTCCTAACTCTGGGTCCTAGGAAAGATGGAAAGGTGGAGGCAGTTATGAAAAGCCTAATTAGCTGCGAATCTTATTCTGGAGCTGTGTTTTCCTCTGGGTTGTTGGGGCTTGCTGGCTGTGTGGGAGGATAGATGAGTTTCTGCATTAAATCTTACCCTTTCTTCAAGTCCTTGCAAATCTAGCTATGATGACAGTGTTTTCATTTTCCACAAAACTTGGCAGCAGATCATTTCAAGGTTTCCCCCCCAGGTCTTATAATCACACAACACTGCATGTAACTAACAAAAATCAAGAACAATCAGCCTAGTGACTTTTTTGATATTCAAGCCTTGTAAATTTCATTTGGCTATACCGCCTGCCCTGAAATGCTTTAAGAAAGAATCCAGATTTTCAGAGCCTGTCGGAAATCTGAAGGAGGAACTATGTGAGAAAAATTGCTCTGACGGAAGATTCTGAGTCACAAGGACCAAGGCTCTGCCTCTTAGAAGGCTGATGTCATCTGCATGGTGCATCAAGACAGTTGCTCTGTTGCCATTGTGGCCCATCCAAAATATCCCACCAGCCCAGAGGATCTTCACTGAGGAAAAGGAACAAGCTTTCAGATAACAGCTGGAGTGCAGGGCTACACTGGCATGCTTTTCTCTATAGTGTGAGACAGCTGATATCCCTAAGATAGACAGCAAGTGTGATGGAGAATATGAGTATCAGATATAGAAGTCACAAAGTGGGACAATGACCTGGTCCTTGTCCATCTTCATCTTTCATCACACAACTCACGTTGCCTTCTTGGGGAGGCTTCCCTGCCATCCCTGAGGAAGATTAAGTACTTCCTTTCCTGATCTTCCTCAGCATCCCTTTCGAACCTCTAGTCAAGACACTGCTAGCCAAATATAAGAATTTAGTCTTCTTTTTTCAGCTAAATCAAACGTGGGTAAGAGAGTTTCACTGACATAGTTTGTTGTTGTCTATTCAGAACCTCCATTTTTGCAGTTCTTCTAATGGTGATGAAAGCTACATTTACCACAATACTTATATGTCAAGTGTTATGCTAAGGGCTCAGTAGATTATTCTAATAAATATAAGAGTTCTAGGTGCATTTTCTGTAAAAAACTGAGGCCCCTTTCCAAAATGACTTACTCAAGATGATAGAAAACTAGTAGAGGGGCTCAATTTGAGTCTAGTTTGTCTGCTTTAGCAGCCTCAGATATTCATCACCATACATATGTGAATATATGTGTGTGTGTGTGTGTGTGTGTGTGTGTGTCTGTGTGTGTGTGTGTGTCTGTGTGTGTGTGTGTCTGTGTGTGTGTCTGTGTGTGTGTCTGTGTGTGTGTCTGTGCATATGCATATGGTATATGTGTGTAATACTGTTAAAAGCTTGCTTCATGATGGGCACGGACCTCCTGGCTGTCTGATAGGAAAGCATCTCAGAATAATATTTTAAATGCCTAAATTAAAATCCCAAAGGAAACCATTATTGAAATGATATAAACACATAAATTCAGAGATGTGCTTTAGTAATATGAAAGCTTTTAAAAAATTAATTGCTAGTAAATAATTATATCTATCATCACTATCTTTTCAGAGCAAGGGTGAATATAAATGGCATGTCCAAATTCAACATAGCTAAATAATTACTGATATCCAGTGGAATTTAAGGTCTGGGGCTCATAAACTTCCAGGGCCTTTGTCTCTGTTCCTAATAGAAGAAGTCCTACCTTTTAATGAGAGATTAGAGATATAAAGATGTAATAGTTTTGCTAACTAAGTTGCCTATTGTAGTGGCATAGGTCTCATTAAAAACTACGCTCTCTAAGGACTGAGGGATATAGTTCAGTGGTAGAAGGCTTGTACAGAAAGGACCCTGGATCTTATCCTTAGAACTCAAACAATAAAAGTAAAATGTACATGCTTTGGCCCAGCATAGTGGTACACACTCAAAATCCTGGAAGTTGGAGAAACTTGAAAGGCTGAGGCAGGAAAAATCATGAGTCAAGATTAGCCTCAGCTACACAGTGAGATCCCATCTCAACAAAGAAAAAGATAAGTACCCTTGTCTGTATATATCAGTAAGATTTCAAAATGACCTCCCTTACACAATTTCCTACCCACTGTCCCCTCATTAGAGTCAAATCCTCTTAAGTAGGAATCTCCATGGCTACAGAGCCAGCTGAAGTAGTGAGCATAGGAACCTTGGGAGGTGGATGGCTGTCCTCCAGGATAGGGACAAAGATGGGATCTTCATTCCTTCCACCTCCTGTCGCCAGCATATTTCTTGAGCCAGTCACCTTGATAGTGAGCTTCATGAATCAATAGCTAGAAACATCACTTAGTCATGTGGCCCAAATAGATGCTGTCTTCTTAAGGACAGGTTTCTTATAGGACATGACTCAGCCAGTAGCCCTTTCCCTATTATTTCACTCTTTGGTTTCCATGAAATCAAAATATAACCCAGGGTTCAGCAGTCTCTGAGGATATGTATTTAGCACAGACAACTGGTTTACCTTCCTATCAGCATTAATGCTGAAACTAGGTACTGGTTAGACCTGGAAGCTACTTTTAAATTCTGTTTTTCATGGTTGCTAAGAGTCTTGTTTAGGATGTAAAAGGTAGGCAAAGAATTGACATATTTCACTGTCACAGTGAGGCAGTAAGTATATCTGGGTTTCTCTGAAGGTGTACAATCTCTGTAGATATGAGGATGTGTGTGTGAGTGAGTGAGTGTGTGTGTGTGTGTGTGTGTGTGTGTATTAGGTAGGAGGTCAAGTAATATGTAGAATCTGGAACACTGACACTGTTGGACTTTTCTCTTACCATAACGAATGAATTCCACCAGATTCAAATTTTCAAGGTAAGAGTCGCAGAGCCTTTGTACTCATTGTATGACAAGATAGTGGGTGGAACCTAATAAATGTTAAGTAAATATTTGTTCAGGAAGAAATAAGTGCGTTTCACTCCACTTTATAAGCTAGGTATCTATCTAATGGCAAGTGCCTGGGTAAGATTACAAGGGTGAGGTTGGATGAGGTGAAGGCTGCTTTTGAAAGGCTGGTAATGAGAGATCCAAGATGAACTGCTGCTATCTCCATGATTTTGCATATGGCGTGACTTGAACATATTTATGGGCAGATCAAGTTTAGCTACAAAGAGAAGGTCCTGCAATCTGATATCTTAGAAGCATCCACATGTGATGTAGGCAAACTGAACTTGCTCTTCCAACATTCCAGTGCTTAATGACCTATGAGATTTTTGCTTTGTGCTGCTGAGAAGGAATGCCAATAGCAGCAGGGGGGACATGTTTATTGCTTATTTTACCTCATTAAACTATCATTTACATGTAAAACTACTATTAGCCTGTGTTCTAAAATGAGGGATTAGAGGTCCAGCAAGGATCAGTAACTTTGCAAAAATTGTGGACCTGGTAAATAACAGAATTAGGTCTTATCTCTAGATCACTATGCTTGCAATATGTGGATTTCTTTCCACCCCATGTATGAATATGTTTGTATTTGTATGTGCACATATAGAGAGAGGCAAGAGGAATAGATATCAAGTGTCTTCTTTAACCACTCTCTGCCTTATTTTATGAGACCAGATCTTTTATTGGGATTAAGAGCTTACCAAGTTGTCTAGGCTCGATGATCACTAAGTCTCAGAGATCCTCTTGTCTGTGTCTAGGACAGTTCTAGGATTATAGAAGAGTACTACAATTTAAGTTTAATCAACTTATTGGTACAATGATTCTTTTGCATTTATCTCTATAGATAACATTTTAAAACATAGGAGAGAAAACTTTTAATCCATGAGCAAATAATGTGGATTTATAATAGCTACCTGAAGATGGACATCCTTAGTCTTTGTTCTTCAAAATAGAGAATGTCCAAATAGGGCCTTTAATTTTCCACCCTTGAGCAATATTACTTCCTTTTAAAGCATGTCCTGTGGGAGCCTGGTCTGTGGTTTTATTTTTTTTTTTTGTCCTGATTCATATATTTCTGGGCAGACCATGAGTCAAGCTGACAAAGCATGTTCAGATGGACATTTCTCAGGGAAGCTTATCCCCACACTAACACTTCCTGGAATATTTGGATCTAGTATGTATAGGATTTATTTTAAGAATCAGAATAATAAGGTAATAATGTGATTCCTTGAATTATTTCTGTACCAGATTCTTGTCTATAGGATATGATCAGCCTTCTAGAAAAGCAAGAAGAATATAGAAAGTTTCTATTGTATCCTCAGAAATAGCCTTGACTTGATGTGGGTGACAATTCTGGTGGTACTCACATATATGTGAAGACAACAGAATCCTGGTGACATTGGGCAAACGTTGAGAAGTTGTCCCCAGCCAACTTAATTTCTTAATTACTTAATTTCTGTGTGAATCTTACAGTAATAGTCATCCCCTTTGTCCTCCAGTCTTGTGCTCTGAATAGATGAGCTTGGGCCTTGTGTTCTGAGAGATCTGGTTTTGACTTCTTAGCCTGTCATGTTAGGCAAACATTTAAACTTGGAGTCTAAGTTTACTCATATGTGGATAGGCACTGCTGTCTTCTTTTGGTGATTCTGAAGGCTAATCATAATGATGTCAGAGCACATGCCAGGCATCCTGAGTATCCTGGAGGGATGTCTACCCTTTCTCTCTTTTGTTTTTTCCCCAAACTTGTCTATCCTAACAGAAAACAGATAAGTAAGCTGAAAAGAAGGATGCCAAACAGTTGATAATTGTAAGAACAAACAAAGTCCTTTTGAGATAGAAAACAGAGGCAAACAGGTTCATTTCTCATTTAAAAGTAGACTCCAGCTACAAAGTTGATGTGAGAATTTTATACAGCTTTGGGATTGCATTGTCATTTCTGATTTTATAAAAGTCAGGATCTGGGATGATCAAATGGCTCAGTAGGTAAAGGAGCTTGCTATGAAGCCAGATGACCTGCGTTTGATCCCCAGAACTGACAGAACTGACAGGTACCTCTCTCTCTCTCTCTCTCTCTCTCTCTCTCTCTCTCTCTCTCTCTCTCCCTCCCTCCCTCCCTCCCTCCCTCCCTCCCTCCCTCTCTCTCTCCCACACACATACTAAATAAATAAATAAATAAATAAATAAATAAATGTAATAAAAATAAAACACCAAATGTCTGCCTCAAGTATCTAAGCTTAGAAACCAAATATGCATCAACTTTTAAAAAGAATCTTAGTGCCCATGGGTCCCTACTTCACCTTTAGCTCCTAGAGAAATTCCACAGATGGCATTTTCTTGAGCTCCAATAAACTTATGCTGCTGACATATGTGACATCAAGAATGTCTAGGACACCAATAACGTCCCAAGTACAGTCAAGGAAACCCCTGATCTTGAAGGAATCTCATAGAAGTGGCTTTTGGCCCCACACCTGTCAAGGCTATGGCAGCTGCTGACCAAATCCTCTTTCCGTATGTACATTGGAAGAAGAGGGATCGTTTTAAAGGAAAATAATGAAGAGCAACAGTTGTCTCTTCTTCTGGGATGTTCTAGAAGCTGCTGGGTAGTTCTGCTTTCTTGAGCATGGAATGCTAGGTCTATTTCTCCACAACTCCTTGTTTAGGAAGATGGTCTGACTTAAAAGAAAGGGCAGTGGATGGAGGGGAAAGGAAACTGGATTTTATCCAACTTCTGCAACTTAGGAAAATGACCTGTGTAAAGACTTCCAACAAATAAATGCCTGGAATCATAATAACAATTATGTGTTAATTAGTTAATTAATTGGTTTTGTAGTGCTTGGAGTAAAATCCAGGGTCTCAAGTGTGCTAGGTAAGTATGCTACCTCTGAGGTACGTCTTGAGTCCACTACAGGCCTTTACTAACTGCAGTGAATCTACCACCTGTCAGAGAAATGAATGTTTAAATGTTGGGTAAGGGGTAGTGAGATAGGAGCGCTTCAGGTCTGCTATGAATCATGGCAAATCTCTGTTGCATTATACACAGGCTATTTTGAATATGTGAGTATGAAAGACAGGGTGATTCTCCTCCCTCGGAATCTAGTCCCAAGCCTCTTTTGGAACGCAGTTGGCTCACTATCATCTCCCGAAAGTGCCCAGAGTACAGACATGAAAGAGACACGAAGGAGCTGGGTGGGTGGTCTGGCTCTCTGCTTTGCTGAGTTTGGTCTGTCTTGCCCTGCCTCAGCACCTCTGCAGTCCATATGACTAGGAGATCCTGCTCCCACAGCTGATGGTGGCTCATCCTGTTCTGTGGCTTACCTGTGACCTCCTGACTGATCCTGTTCAGACATATCTGCATGTCAGGATGAGTGTCTGCCACAGGCAGAGTAATAACTCTCTACAATAGACTTAGATGGGGCTGGGGAGAGAACTCTGCAGGTGAAAGCATTCTCTCTGCCAGCCTCACCACCTGAGTTTAACCCTTTGAATACACAGTGAAGGGAGAACTGACTCCCAACCCCTCACCTCTCCACATGTGCTGTGGCACACATGGACACAAGCATGCACTCTCACTTCCCTCTCTATTTGGGGACAAGCTGCCTTTTACACCTATGGGCATGCCTTTAATGTGTTGGCTTTTAAGGTCTTTAAGTGACATATATGTGTGTGTGTGTGTGTGTTTCGAGACAGGGTTCCTCTGTGTAGCCCTGGCTGTCCTAGAATTCACTCTGTAGACCAGGCTGGCCTCGAACTCAGAAATCCACCTGCCTCTGCCTCCCAAGTGCTGGGATTAAAGGTGTGCGCCACCACTGCCTGGCATCTTAATATATTTTTAAGGCTGAGAAAGCCAATGACGATTCTTGAGGAACCCTGTTTATGTTGGACTGGCCTGCCTAAGCCATTTGCCAGAAATTTTGCACACAACATGAATTAGAGGTGAAAACAGGAAGAACTTTGGACAGAGCAGAGGGCTAACCTGGAGCACAAGCTAGCTAGGAAGGATGTAATGGGGAAACATGTGGAGAAAGATGCCTAGTTGAACTTGGATATGCACTTGGATCACTTAGTGCTCCTTCGGTATTGTGTTAAGGAGGAAAAAAAAAGCCCTTTGGAGCCAGGACATTGGCTCTGCAGCAGAGTGAGCATATCTTAAGACTCTTTGTCTGGTCTAGTCCATTTGAAAACCCTACAAGGTGCTCCTGGCCATCAGGGGATCTTTTAGAGCTTACGGGCTTCTAGACACCTTTTCAGCAAAATCTGGTCAGTAGTTTGACTCTTCCAAGCCCCAGTTTTCACATCTAAAAAGCGAGAAAAAGTTCCACCATGCCCCCAACTCTCTCTCTCTCTCTCTCTCTCTCTCTCTCTCTCTCTCTCTCTCTCTCTCTCTCTCT
>NW_021620588.1:2193835-2204423 GCF_004785775.1 Grammomys surdaster
TCTCTCTCTCTCTCTCTCTCTCTCTCTCTCTCTCTCTCTCTCTCTCTGTGTGTGTGTGTGTGTGTGTGTGTGTATTCCTTACTGACTGGCCATCCAAGTTCAGAGGGAGAGACCTGGTTGTACATAAACATATTTCCTATGTGTTGGATGAGAATGAAAGCAAGGTCATTGCTTTTTGCCTAAGCTTATTAAGGGGTCCTGGGCTCAGCTAGCTTAGATATAGCTGAATGCAAATTTGGGACAGTAAAATTAAAGAGTGTATTATCTATATCCACATACCATCAAAATGTATATAACCACCAAACGTACTAATGACTAATTTTGTGTACCTTGGTGTGTATGTTTGCCTCTCTGTGTGTATGTTATGTGTGTGCAGTATATATGCATGTTCACATGTGTGTGTGTGTGTGTGTGTGTGTGTATAAGTTCCTGTGATAGCCTAAGGTCAACCTTGGGTATTTTTCCTCCAGTGCCATCCACTTTGTGTTCTTGAAACAGGATCTCTCATTGGAACCTGGAAGTCATCAAGTAGGCTAGACTGAGTGGTCAATGAGTCCCAGGGATCTGTCTCAGTGCTGAGCTTACAAGTATGTGCCATGGCTCCTTGTGTGGGTGCTAAAGGTTGAATTCAAATCCTCCGAATTATGTGGAAAAGACTTTCCCAGTCCGACTAGAGCCGAGTTTCACCAAGTGCTCCTATGCTGAAATTTTAATATACATTATCTTGCTGAGTATCCCAGGGACTGTGAGAAGTTAACACCACTATTGCCTCTTCAGTTTTCAGAAACTTCTAGGACACCAACACAGAAGTTAGTTTCCTTGCCCCAGTATCTGGATAGTAAGTGGTGGAGCTGGGATTTCAACTCAGATCTGATGCCAAAGGCTGTAGCAGTAAACAGAATTTTTAATAAGCATCTGAAGGACAGATTTATCCTAGTGATTGGTTCCACCTAGAGACAGGCATTTGGTCTTCTTTGTTGCCAAAGAATGTTGGCAATTTCACTATGGTCAGGGACCTGCCTGTCCTGGGGAATAATCCCCTTTCCCAAAGAAAAGCAAATGATGGCTTAAGAGCAGTCAGTGTCTGGCGACTGTTCCCCACCCTCTGCCCCTGTGGACAAGAGCATGCATCCCACAGTGAGAGAAAGGCTGACAGTCTGGGCTCAGTCACATGATCTCCAAGGCTACTCCAGTTTAGGATTTTATATTTTCTCTTGAAGACCATTTTATGACTTCCTATCTGCTGGGGATTCCCACCCCTCCCAACTCTTGGGGACAGGGAAATGGGAACACTGTGAAATCCATGTTAAGCCCTTTCACATTTTGTAAATAGGTCTTTTGCAGTCTGAAACTGGTTTAGAATGCCTAAGTGCAATTATGCTCCCTGAAGTCAAATGTTATAAGCCCCCATGACTGCTGATTTTAAAAGTAAATATGCAATATACTCTTTTTAGCCTTTGATAGGACACAGTATTTGTCTCACTGTGCCATTTGGTAAGGCCTTTTTGGGTTCCTTTCTCTTCCCTCTACTCTTTAGGTTGAAGACATTGGTTAATCCACACCCTTGGTGATCTTCCCCAGTGGTTGAAATTCCAAGAGGTAAAAAATACCCACCCTTTCATCTTTGCCCACTTCATTCTTTCTCTAAGCCTGTAATTGGATCTAAATGGAAAATAAAACCTTCTCAGGCCAAGGAAGTTGGCAACAGACAGTGACATGAAGAGGAACATGTTCCATCTCTAATCCAGAGAATCACACCCTCCTGTGCAAGGGACAATAAAAACAAGGCTTTCTCCTAGCATGGCCTGGGCTCTTAATGAAGGGGAGGGATCTTTACAGACTTCATCTTACATTCTAAGATGTCAACCAGCTTATAGCAACACACTCCCAAATCATTTGATCCATCTGAGGACAGTGAAATGCTGTCATCATCCCTAAATTCTGCTAGTTTGACTGAATTTGGGGCAGTAGTCCAAACATACCATACCACAGTGCTACAAGCAAAAAGATAATCCCACATGCACCCTAAGCAGTCACTGCGGGCTTAGCTATTCTCCACTTTAGTCGTTGTCTGAGTCTCACTGTGACCATGTGGTATGCATGCTTGAGTGAAACAGAGATGAGCAAGAATGAGGTCTGCCCTCAAACACATGCGTGGGGAAAAATGCAGAGCAGAAAGAGTGAAGCCTGCATATAGTTAGAGACTAGCAGGTATCCCCTTCACTCGGGTCTCAGTGCTCTGTGAATTCTAGAGGAGAGAAGAACACTTGATTCTGCAAATAGTCTGGTGAATGCATCAGGGAGATGCCCGGGAATAAGTCTGATTTAATGCCATGTGCAGGAGGAATCACTAGGCTCAGGAGTGGGAGGAGCAGGAGTTCTGGGGCTTCCTCTCTCCCTCCTCTCTCCCACCTCCCTTCTTCCTGCACTCTCTAGTCTCTTTTTCTCTCCTTTGCCTTTGTACCTCCCACAAAATGTCAGCAAAGGAGAACTTTGCCCTGCAAGATTGGATACTCTGAAAGCATAGCTTAATAATTACTGCTTGGGGATATTAACCTACACTATCAAGATTGCTATTAAAAGTACTGGTTCTCTCTTCCCTACGTTATAGATGGGGGAAGTGCTGCTAAGAATGTGACTTTATCACTGTTGTACAGTTAAAATGTGCCAGACCGAGGGTCAGGATTTGAACAACTCCATCTCCTGGAGTTACCTCTCTGTGACCCTATACCTGTTATTTCACCATCTGGGAAGTCACTGCCGCTTTCCTGTTCCCTATGTCTTCTCATAGCCCAGCCTTCTGCTTTCAGGGCGCCTCAGGTAAGCAGGCAGCCAGTCTAGAACTGTAGGCACAGCTGCTGGCCCCGCCTGCAGCAATTTACCCGTGACCTTCTGGGCTCTGGGCCAGCACTTCTTGAAAGGGAAATGTGCAGACCCTGGGGACAGAAATTAGTTCCCCTGAGCTAGAATGGCTGCCATTGCCAACTGCACCAAAAGAAACTATTCTGTGTGCTGGGGAAACCACACCACTCTGGGAAGGTAGCAAAGTGGGAGGGGTTGCATTATAGTCCCCTAACCTTCACTAAAAGCGCATCAGGGAGGTGGAGGGTACAGAGAGGAGAAAGCCGGGGCATTTCCCATGACCACAAATAAGCATCTACTCCCTCCCCCTAAATTTCAACTTGAATTCACCTTTAATCAGTATCAATAAAGAACTGAGACTCAGTGCAAATACTTTTCTTAACAATGGCTTTAAGAGTGATTTGGGGGATGAGCCTGTCCGCTCAAATAAGTATTACCACCTATTCTGTTTTCTGTGCGTTCTGAGGGTTTGATGCAACTATTAAGGTGTCCCTAGGTACTCAGTGCGTCTGAGAGCAGTGGAACTGAAGGATACAGGAATACAGAGGGATCTCAGCTCACCTTTTGCACTCCAGGGTTGAGGTCCTTAGCCACCTTTGCCATCCTGGGGGTGCAGAAACACCACCTGGCTTCTCTGGTCGGGGCGAGAGGGCGCGCGCAGCGTGGACAGCGCTGCTGAAGGGCCAAGTTCAGGTTCCCCTGCCTGCGGCCAGCGGGCGGCTCTGTGCTCAGAGCCGCGGCGCTGCCGGCTTTAATTGGAGAGCGGACTCCCTCTAAAAAGTGACCAGCCAATGCGCGTGGGCACCCACTTGAGGCCAGCCAATCAGAGCCAAAAGCTGCACTCCTCCCTTAGGGTGGCCTCTGCAGAGAGGCTGAGAACTTGGCTAAACTCTACCCTGACGTCAGTTTAGCCGGCTGCCCTGCCACCTAGGGCTCACATCTGTCCCCTAGGCGGCAGGAATCCCTCCCCACACCCTTCTCCTTTAAAGGGCAAGGAGCAGAAGGAGGGGCAGAGGAGACCCAGGCAGATCCATTCAGGTCAAAAGAGAGAGCAAATAGGAGAGCCAAGGTATTTTTAGAGAGCTGGGTCCAAAAATAAATGCTGAGCTATGCTCTCTGCCCACCTCTTCCCCCTTGTCCCAGGGGTACGCGAGGCAGGTGGTCTCCAGAAGCCTCGTCTGATCCTAACTTGGGTAATGGTTCTAGTAACCAGAGAGAAAAGACTCTAGCAAGTTATAATTTCTTAAAAACAATAACAACAAAAAAGTTTAGAATATCTTTTTAATAACTTGTTTAAACTTCTTTTCTCAGGGGAAGCAAAAAGTCTTTATGTTTCTCTCTCTCTCTCTCTCTCTCTCTCTCTCTCTCTCTCTCTCTCTCTCACACACACACACACACACACACACACACACACACCGAGAGAGAGAGAGAGAGAGAGAGAGAGAGAGAGAGAGAGAGAGAGAGAGAGAGAGAGAGAGAGAACACTTGTGTGGAGGTCAGAGAATGACCTGTGGAAGTCATTTCTCCCCTTCTACCATGTGGGCTCCCAGCATTGAACTTGGGTCATCAGGCTTGGCAGCAAATACCCTTACCCAGGGAGCCATTCCCACATTATAGCTTCAAAAGTATTACTGTGATTCCAAGTGGGAAGATGAGGAGAGATAGCCAGTTGATCAAAGTTGTACTTTGCAACAGGACTTGATTCAGTCTGAAAAGGTGAGATCAGAACTGGCCCCGGAAGGGGGCTTGAGACTGTAAAGGATATACTGTGAAAATTAGTAATTAAGTCTTGCAAATCTGGATGCGCAAAAGTCTATCTGTTTCTCATCCTTAGAATGAGGTGTCCATGGAATATTTAACAATGGTTTCTGTAAGTTGGCCAGGCTGTTTGTTCCTGAGTCCACCTTGCTCTGGCAGGCAGCTCTCCTGACTTGGAGTCCCCTACCCTCAAGAGAATATAGCACAGGCACATTTTATCCAGAACAATCCTGCTTCATCTGTTATAAGGTGAGGTGGTCTTTCTACAACCCACACTGGCAAGATCTCCTTCCGGAAACCAGGGATCCCGTGAGTTAAAGTGAAAGACTGGCTGTAGGAGATCCAATAATGATCTTAAAGTATATCCTTTAGTGTTGACTTATTGGGGATTGGTACCATGGATCACATTCTGAAACTTTTTATTCTGAGACTCCTTATTGCTGAATATTTAACCTGTCATCCTCTTCAGGAATCTCAAATCATCTCCAGCCCCTTCTGCCTCAAACTGGGATGCCTCTTTCACACTCTTGAAAAAGGTTTTCCATTAGTGACCTTCCTATATTTCTTTCTCATAGGTGTCTGCTATAATTAGTTTGGGTAACTTTGACTTTTGTCTTTGTATCTTTGGCTACAACAATCAAGCATGTAAGGGAAGCTTGGGGCACATTAGTTGGATAGATGAGTGGTTGGATGGTTGAATGAATAAAGATTTAGAGATCTGGTTCTGAGTGTGTGTGTGTGTGTGTGTGTGTGTAAGAGGCCAGAGGATATCATTGGCCATTGTAAAGCCCCAGCCACCATTGATAAGGTCTCTCACTGGCCTAGACCTTACCCAGTAGATTAGGCTAGCTGGCTAGTGAGCTCCAAGGGATCCACGAGCTGTCTCTGCCTCCCCAGTGCTAGGATTATGAGCGTGCCACCAGACCAGGCTTGATTTACATAGGTTTGGGAAATTGAGCCCAGGTCCTCATGTTTACTAGGTTAGCATTTTACCAACTAAGTGATCTCCCTTTCTGGGATTCTGACTTTTTATTAGCACACATCAGGACAGGTGAGACCAGCAGAACTGGCACAAGTATACATTTCAGCAGAACTGGCACAAGTGTACAGTTCGTCCAGTCCATTTTATTCTAACTCTCAAGGTGGGCTGTGTGAGAGATGTTAGAAATTCACAGTGGTCAACAGAAGCGTGGCCCTGGATGGAAGCTTTCCCATGAGGAGCTCTCTCAGTAGCAGTTCCTCAGAACAACAGTGCCAGAAGCTTTCATGTCTCAGAGCAATGAGAATAGAAGCCAGGAGTATAACAAAGGCAGGCTTTATCCCTTTCAGACCGGGCAGAGACCTTCCCAGTGACATCACTGGCCACTCTTGTCCCAGCCACTTTTTTTTTTTTTTGCCTTGTCTTGAGAAAGCCTTGTTCCAGGCATCGTGGTAGCTGTATTAACTTCACACTGTGTAGTTTCAGCTACAGATGCTCTTCTCTTTCCCTTACCTTTACCTCTGACCCCGAGAACATTTAAGAGTGCAGATGCCAAGCCTTCTCAGAACAGAGCACCGAGCTGCTGTCCTGGGGGCCCCATCTTCTATTTTTCAGAGAACTGCTTGCCACGGGGAAGACAAGAGATCCTTGCTGTCCTCTAGAACCCATTCCCATCCCAGCTCAGGATTCCAATTCCCATCCTTTAACTCCTTCTGCAGAGCCATGCACTAAAGGAGGTCCCATAGCCATGGACTTGTATGGCTGCCAAATTATAGCTTGTGTCTGTTCAGTTACTCGGAGGGAATGTGACCACTGTAACTCAGCTTCACTGGAGTTTTGAGATACCCACCACCACCATTACCACTGCTGCCACCACCACCACTTCTTGTTCTTCTTGTTCTTCTTGTTCTCATTCTCCTCCTCTTCTTCTTCCTTCTCTTCTTCCTCATCCTTTTTTCTATGTATGGTGTATGTGGGTGCATAGATGGGTATACATGTGGGGGTCAGTGATCAAACTCGTGTGCCATACCTCATTTTTGAGGGGATAGAGTCTTTCACTGAACCTGGATCTTTCCAATTAGGCTAAGCTGGTGACTAGTGAGCACCAGAGATCCTCTGTCTTTCTCTCCCTAGGGCTGGGATTATAAACATGTGTGTCACCATACCTGACTTTTTACGTGGGTACTTTGAATTGAACTCTGGCTGTTTTGCTTGTGCGGCTTTATGGGTTTATGGCTTAGCGAAATGCATTCTTTATTTCTTTGGGGAAGAAAATAGAATTCTGGAATTTTTTTTTTTTTTTTTTGGTTGGAACAATAGCAAGGACTGATTTTTCTCAAGAGTCATTGCTTGCGGGGCTGGAAATGTCTATTCATTTTTAAGGGAGTCTCAATCACTTGCCTTAACTAAGCCCCGGCCTAAGTGCTGGGGATACTCCATACATTAAAAACAAATCCTTCTGCTTGGAGATTGTTGCTCCAATAACTAGCACCAGGAATCTCTACCTGAGAAAACTCTTCGCTTACTAGATCTTGGTCACTCAGAGAAAATAAAAATTCAAGGGCATATACATAGATACACACACATAAACACATACGTATTACTGTATGTGAGTACACTATAGCTGTCTTCAGACATACAAGAAGAAAGCATCATATCCCACTACTGTTGGTTGTCAACCACCATGTGGTTGCTGGGAATGTACTCAGGACCTCTGAACAGTCAGTGCTGTTAACTGCTGAGCCATTTCTCCAGACCTCAAGGGCTTTCTTAACGTAGGGTAACAAAACTAGAAATTGCCAGCACTAAAATTCCAATTCACAATTCTATATTGGTGATCCTGTGTTTTCACCTGTCCCATGTGGTCTTCCCATGACTCTGGTCATTATTACATACACGTGAGCCATTGTCAGAGAAAGAGTGACTACTTGGTTCAAGATAATGCTGTGGATACCGTCTCCATCTCTCTCCTTATCTTATCTGAGATTTTTTTAAAATGGATCTCACATTCCTTTTATCATTCATGAATGAATCAACTAAACAAGCAAACACTGGATTGGCAACTAGTGTGGGTACAGTACTGAGGTGAGCATTCAGGAGCAAACACTCCTACTGGGAGGGAGTTTGTCCACACAGGTTGCTGTCCAGTGGATGGAGGATTTTAGTCAAGAAAATGACAGATTTCTCAGGGTGTCTAGAGGAAAGTCACTGGAGGAGAAACCCATTGGATATTGTTGTTTAGTGTCGTGGTGGTCCAAGAAAGCCTGACAGGTGGCAGTGTGCCAGCTGAGACATGAAACAGGGAATGAGTTAGATGTGAGTACAACTGATGGGGAGAGAATCCTCTGGGAGTACAGGGCTATGAGAGCAAAGTCCCTCAGGTGGTCATGGGCTTCATGAGTGACGGATGGAAGGGTCAGTGTGGAAGAAGAGCAGCAACAGCTGGATGGAACAAGAGGAGAGCAAGGCAGGCAGGGCTTGATCTCCCCGAGTCCTTTAAACAACGCCAAGCAGCTAAGACTCTTCTTGGAGAACGCTGAGATGTGACATGTTCCTGCTTTCCAACTGGAATACAATGCATGTTATGTATGACACTTAGAACTTCCAATAGCCACATTTACACAAAGTGAAAAGAAACAGATGAGATATTCATAATAAATTTTATTTAACATGATATCAGCAAATTATTGCTATTTCCAGCTGTTCTTGATATAAGGCTCACAAAGACATTTCCTATTCTTTTAAAGAGCTAATTAGTTAAATAATTTTATGTGTATGGGTCTTTTGTCTGCACAATGTGCAGGTCTGTACACCATGTGCATACTTTGCACCCTTGGATATCAGAAAAAGGCACCCAATCCCCTGAGACGAGTTTTGGACAATTGTGAGCCTCCTCTTGGGTCCCAGGAATTGAACCAGGGTCCTCTGGAAGAGCATCCAGTGCTCTTAACTGCTGAGCCAACTTTCCAACTCCTTCTGGGAAGATTTCTACCGAATCTTTGAACCATCTTTTTTCTCAGTACATTTCTCTAAAGATTAGCCATACTGCAAATATTCAGTGGCCTCAAGTGGCTTGGGGCTTCTATATTAGATAGAGCAAGTCGTCCCTGCAAACTAAACAGCCCATGACCAGCAAATAGGAATGCAGCTGATAACTAGTGTTCTCTCATCACCACTTGGAGAAATGACGGAGCTGTGAAGTCAGTTATTAACTGGTCTCTTATGATCTGCTGTGGAGCCTTCACTAAAAGGGAGAAGTGACTTTTCCAAAGTTACAAAGGCATAGAGAAGTAGAGGCAAGATTTGAACGCAGATTTCCTGGCTTCACACCAGACCCTTTCATGCATCCCCACTGATCACAGCTCACAAGAACTTTCACTGTTGGGTTAGAGCAGTCATGGCCCAAGTTGTCTCCATGTGTGAACATGAATAATGGCTTTTATTTGGTTGTGATTTTTAAGAACATCCTGTATTCATTAAAAGCACCTAACGCTTAAGGATTAGTAGATATAAATAATCCACAGACCACATAGTCTATTTTAATTAGCTGTTATAAATATGCATGAGTGACATACTGTAGCTTAATTTGTGTTCATTTCAACCCACATTTGTGCCATATATTTTGTAACTTGTCCACAACTTAAATTTTTTGGTTTCTTTCCTGCTATTTTTTTTTTTACAGGAACTTTAATTTTAGAATAAAGATCTAATTTTCTCCAGATTTTTGGATAGGCTCCCAGATTCAGAAAGCCTTTGCCTATAGGGCCAAAACATCTGGATTAAAAACCATGATTGTTGGATCCAACTAGTGTTCTGCTTCACAGCTTTTGACAGGGGTGGGGAAAGACATGAGGAGGCTCTGCCTCTTTGGAAATTACACTATGTTAGGAGCTGGAGTCTTGAAAGTTGAGCACAATTCTACTGACATCAATGTTGTTGACCCCTACCTTGTAACTCAAGTTTGCTGTAAGTTACTCGAAGTGACTGGCAATTTGTCCTTGGTGTCAGCTTTGCAATTTAGCTGCAGGTAGAGTAGTAACCTTTCCCACTCAGTCATGTAAAGAGAACATAAAGAAAGAGTAAAAGATGTATACCTAGAAAGTAGGTCTGATGTGTGTGTGTGTGTGTGTGTGTGTGTGTGTGTATGTATCTGATAGATAGATTAGTAGATAGACAGATAGATAGATAGATAGATAGATAGATAGATAGATAGATAGATAATGTATGCATGATCACCTCAACTCTACCATGGGTGAATTAAGAGGTTTGAAGAAGATACCTGAGAGTTTCATTGTCTCTGAAAAGTAAGGATGATGATGGTTGTTTCCCTCTTGTTGCAAATGCATCCACATTTTTCTTGCTCCATCTGAAGTACACAGAATTTTAAAATGACTCCCATGCTAGTAAGTTACTTCTAACAATCATAAAACAGTGAAGGTGTTGGAAATCATGCTGTGATAGGTTGTGTCTTTTGGCAAAGATGAAGGGATCTTACAGATATAAGTAAGGTCTAGAATAAGCTATAAAGAAGAGAAGTTCCTATGTGCACTCGACCTGGTCTGTGCCTACACAAAGAAGGCCTGTTGGTGAGGGCCTTCTTTCTGCCTTGCTAGATCTGAGGAGTCAGTCACTGCAGCCACTGTCAGTTCTCCATCTGCAAGGAAATGTATTCTTCCAACAGCAGATGAGCTCGGAAGAGGACCAGAGCCTGTCTCAGAGGAGGCCTCAGAGGATACCCCATGCCAGGCTGACAGCTGGAACTCACTTTTGTGAGGCTCTGAGCCAGGGACCCAATTAACAAGTTAAATGTGCCTGAATCCCAAAACCATTGTAACAGTGATTTGGACTTAACTTTCTTTTTACCCATGTCCTTCCTCTTTCTCTCTCTGTCTCTTTGTCTCTCCCTCTCCCTCTCCCTCTCCCTCTCCCTCTCCCTCTCCCTCTCCCTCTCCCTCTCCCTCTCCCTCTCCTTCTCCCTCTCCCTCTCCC